>NC_043976.1:27424105-27649105 GCF_902148855.1 Sphaeramia orbicularis | reverse complement strand
TCCTCTTCTTCCACCGGTGATGTAGCAGCAGCCAGTGGCAAATCCACGGGATGCGAATCGATGCAGGTGGGACAGCGTGCTCTGATAAAAGCGGATGACTGTCTATCTGAGGTTGCCTGCAGTCGCGCTGTGATGCTCTGCTGCTTTATTTTTTATTTATTTATTTTGTAAGATCAGTTTAAAGGCCTTGCACTCTTGGACTTGACTCAAGTTCTCACAAACATGTTGACAATAAGATGATCTCATTGATGTGCAGGTGAATATTTAATCATAGGATCCCCTTGAATAATGCAGAGAGAGTTAGAAAAGAATTAACCTAACTTTTAAAAAAAGAAAAAGGTGTAGGTACTGACAGAAAGACACCCAAGTGAAGTGCAATTCTGCAAATTGACTTTAGTGATTGGGAAAGTTGTAGTGTCCTTCCTGTTGCCTGCAGATTGCTCCATGTTAGTTATTGCTCCGGCTCAATGTAAGCCTGAGGTAATAGCCCGGAGGCAGCCAAGAAGTTGTTTGGAGGAGTTGTCAAACTATCCCGGGAAAATTTGACAATAATTACTCCAATACGCACATGCTTTTCAAATGACTTTACAATCAGAAGAGATCGAGCAAAAAAAAAAAAAAAAAAAAGCTTTTCATAAAACAGGTTAACATCGCTGCTTGTCTTTCTTTGTGTTCGGTTTGTCATCGCGACAACTTTTGCAGCTCATCGGAGAGAACAGGAGATTGTCTGAGCCAGAACAGGTTTTTTTTTTTTTTTTTTTTTTTTTGTGGTCCAGGTTTTTCATACGACGGTTTTGAAGTTCAGAGATGAAAGGGACAGAGTGGAATCTGTGGCTGATCAAAGTCGTACAGAAAACACGGCAGGTGCTGAATATTTAAAGCCTCTGCAAATAGAGTTCCTATATGTGTGTGTACATGTGTGTGCAGAAAGGAGGGGGTCTGGGGGTGGGGTGGGGGGCATACTGTACATGGTCTCTATGTGTTTACGAAGTATTTCATATGAAGATGTTGGAACTAATTTTGCAGAACTGATTTGACAAGCTGTGGGATACACACATCAGAGCCATCTGTAGTTTCCTCAGATTACAATAGACAGTCCCTCACATCACATTTCATCTTTCTCTTCTTCCAAATATCTTCACTCTGCGGGTCATGTGCAGGAGCTTAGGGAGGGGATATTCCATATTCCAGTTCCAAAAAACAAAATCTTGTGTGAATCTCAATCTGCCCGGCCCCATCCTGTCCCTGAGCCCTGGTGACGTCACAGGACGGTGGGTTTACCCGACGGGCAGGCGCTGATGACCGCTGACCCGAGTTGATTACATTATTTGTGCTCCAGATGGGCAGCATCATTTTGATGTGTCCTGCTCATATTATTGAACGTTCCTAGCCCGCTCTTCAGCAGCATCTGGAGCTAATAAAATCATATCCCAGTGGCCTGTGTCTGCGCTAAAGCTAAGTCCGTTCCCTCATGGGACTGTCTACAGACTTTCACTTCTATGTGTGTGTGTGTGTGTGTAGAAATGTGTGTGGACATTTGTTGAGCCGGCATGCACAGCGTGTGTCTTTAATATGTGTGCGCTTCAGTTACAAATGTTTGAAGTCGGTAGCAGAGAGCACCCCTGGGCATCGTAGTTCACTAGATGTACCCTGATTGTTTGACTGCATTAGTCACGCTTTGTATGATGTGATAATATAATAAATCATGAGTGTTGAGGGATTCCTCCTTAGATTTTTCTGCACCAAATGTTTATTTTTGAGTGGCTTCTGTCAGCGCCACCTTCTTTTCTTTCCTTTTTTCTTTTTCTTCAGAACAATGCCCCCTGGTGAACACAACAAAACTTGCTCAGCCACTTTCTGAAGAATGGCAGATTTGACTTTTCTCCACTCACCGTGACGCTTTCCTTTTATTTCCTAAGGCTTCTTGTGACCATTAGAGCAAAATTTCCTGCAGGCACAATGGCAACGTCATAACTGCTCCTTGCTAATGAGACAGGTTCCCTTCAGAGACACCTATTTACAGAGCAGTCACGATCGTAATTGCACAGGAAGAAAAAATAAGAATAGACGTATTTCCTCGCCCACCGACACGCGGCGTTGACGACGTCTGTTTCTAGTTAAATCCACTGAAACGGCGGAGGCTGGTGTCACTTTTTTTCCCTCTGAAGGTCAAGCCGAGCCCCTGATTGAATTGGCTATGACTAAAGAAGACGCTTGAATTAGACAGGATATGGTTAAGCCACGGCGAGGGTTGTTTTCTCGACAGGTTTCAGCAAAAAAGGGATTTGAGAGCTGGACGGTGGCCAGGAGAGTCCAACGTCACTGTAGAGTCTAAATCCCCAAAAAGGCCTATTTCTCTCTGTGTGTGCTGAGAAGATAAATACACATGGATCAGACAATTTACACCTCACTTAACAATGGGTAATTATCTCTCCCTGCTTTGTGCGGGAGAACACCAATTACACAGAAATATACTCATAAATCTATTTTCAAAAAGGTTGGACTGAGATATGGTGTGTGTGTACAAGCTGATAGTATACAGTGCATGGCTTAAGAGCTGGTGATAAGAGAAGAGTCCAGCTTTATACAGTATGGCACACTAGGAAGGATGTGACTATGAAATCACTTAGATGCATGTCTTTGGGGTGGGAGACAGAGTAAATTGCTGCCAATGTTGAATAATGCAGTCTGCCAACAGCTTTTTTTTTTCCCCTCCCTCTTCCCCCTCAAACTGTGGCTTGGCTCCACAGCTTTTCTAATTATGAAGTGGCTGAGAGATAGCTTCACAACTCCGATACCGACTGGTGGTAGTGGTGGTGGTGGTGGTGGTGGTGGTGGTGGTGGTGAGCGGAAGTTGGCCGAATAGCAATCTAACTGAATTACCAACAAAGCCTGACAGACTTGTGGAGTTTAGCGAACATATTTGCAAAAAGTAACATCCCCACCTACCTATTCAGTCACGAAATGTAGACACGCAGACACACATTTTTGAAGCACACGCGAATACACACACAAGCAAACAAATACGGTACAAAGAGGGAAGGTGTACAGTTCTCCGCACGCTTCTCAGCACAATTTAACAAGATATATTAGTCACCCAGGAGGCAACAGAAAGCTAGGCATCCACAGTGTGCAGCAGTCTGCAGTCTGACAGTGGGAGATAGTGATTTACAACAAAGCCCTGTAGACCATGGCACAATTTCAGAGTTGCGGAAATGACACTAGTAAAGCAAGGGCATGAAAGTCTATCCACCAGCCACGTCTCATTTCTTACACCATTTGCCCTGGGAAGAGGGGGAGAGCGGAGACAGAAGGGGCAGATGACAAATCCAGTATTGTAGCTACCACACAGTTGCTGAGTTGAGTTGATGTCATCTAAAATAGCAGCAAAATACCCGTAGGAAGCCACCTTCAAGGAGGCGGAATACTCCTCCTTTCTTAAATTTGAGGTGAAATCGATTTCTTGACCCCGCGAGTATGCCGTTAGGCTTCGGATTGGATTTGAAATTAAATCTCTATATCCAATATGTGGTGGGAAAAAACAATAATCTGCTAATAGTTGAAATTACAGATCCAGATCACTATCAGAATCTAATCAACTGTTGCGTGGCTCCAGGCAGTCTCTCCACCAGATTGCCTCAGACACCCTGCTGACACACAGATTAACTAACAGGGGACGAATGGACAGCTTCCTTGATAAAGGCAAAGAAATAGATCTGATTAACATTTTGAAAATTCATCGAAAAGTTGACCTTTTGCGCTGTTTTAGACGATTAAACATTTTGCTTTCCGTCGTGTATGTGTCACATTGGAGGTTGTAGCAAAACTCTGAGACGTACCAAGTTGAAAATAATTGAATTCCGTCATACTGTATAGACATTTGCATTATATACACTAATAATGATACATAGTTTCGTCCTATCCCTGTACACTTTTGTCTATATGAGATCTCCCTTTATGTATATGCACACTAACAAGGAATGCATGATTATGTGAATGTAAAGTTTGAGACTATCAAGTGTCCTCCGAAGAGGGGGTGGTGGTAGGTTCATTCATTCATTCATTCATTCATTATCTGAACCCGCTTGATCCTCACTAGGGTCACAGGGGTCTCCTGAGCCTATCCCAGCTACTTAAGGGCGAAGGCAGGGAACATCCTGGACTTTTTTTTTTTTTTTTTTTTTTATTTTATTTGTTTATTTCAAGCATTACAGACTATATGCAAATTCAAAATTCCAAAAATCATTCATCTACACTTGAAAAGGAGTGGGAAGAAGAAAAACATATTTAATCCCACCCCCATTCTAATCATCAAGTAACTTAACATAACGTTTTAAATACTCACTCCTATCCTTAGACTTCAAGCCAGAACAATGAACAAAACAGACCTATACCAAATTAGAATAAACTGGGTTAAAAGAAAAAAAAAAAGAATTTCATCATACTAAGAAATATATAAACCATACATCTGAGCTATAAAACCATCTATAAAAGCTCATTTTTCAAAGCCTCATAAACTGATGGTAATCTACTCATTTGCTCCTGCACATTGTAGAACAGAAAAGACAGAAATCCTCCAGGAGGTAATGTCTTGTATGATGTGTGTTTCAGCCCTGCCTTGAGGTAGCCGGTGTTGGAGGAAGAGTGTGAGTGAGTGCAGCAGACAGATCATGTCCGCAGGTCCTGACTTTCCCCTCTAGTTGGATTCCTGTCTGTGCAAAGCCCAGAGGCTTAACTCTGGCTGCAGTAAGTGGACTGAGGAACGCTAAACACTGTCTGGGGGAAGGCTGCTGAACATGACAGCCAGTTAATAAGTGTATGGAAGACGAGCAAGTGCATGAAGGAGTGGATAGGGGAGGGGTTGGGGGGGTCAACATCGTCTGTTTGACTTTTGAGACTTTAGTGAAAGCAAAAGGAAGAGGAGGTGAAGAGTGGTCAGGAATGTGGGGGGGGGGGGGTAATATTGACTGTGTGATGACGGGAGGGTAATAGGGGATCAGAGAGTCCGGCAACAGGACGAGGAGCATTAGTGCCTGACTGGAGCACAATGAAGACAGAGGAGGCAGTCAGGGAAAAGAGTCGCGACTTGCATAAAAGTAGGGAGACTATGAAAGAGCGTTGTTCCAAGTACAGAGGTATGGCGACGGAAGGCGATAATGATGCTTACTTTACCCCTGCAAAGCTGCCACAGTGAGAGCTGTCAGCTTCAGGCAGCGGTGGCGGCGGTGGCGGCGGCGCTTGGGATGCCACTTGGAATGTCAACCCCCCCAAACACCAGTGACACGACATGATAGATCGCGTGTGTGTAATTACATGTGTGTATGTTTGTAAAGTGTGAGAGATGGTGACAGTGATGCCGGTGGTGAAGCTTTGTGCGTGCCGCCGCATATTGAGGTGTGTCTTTGTGTGACTTTTAGCGTGTCAATTTTTCTTGGCAGCGGTGAAAGCAGAGTGATGTGATTTTCCCCTCTAACAGCCTCCAGGAGTAATGATCCAGGTTATTGCAGATGACGTGTAACACCTCAGCCCAGCGGGCATTGGCGCTGCAAAAACCTGTCCTTATAGGTTAGGCTTCAGGGAGACTGTTGTCTTGGTGGCAGCACTGTGCGCACAATTCTTCTGTCTCCCAAACCTGTCACCTTCACATGGGCCCCTCCTTCTGTGGATAATGGTCTCCTGTCTATGTTGTGAATGATATCTGGACTCCATTGTGCGCCTGTTTCCTCCACAGCGCTATTGTCCTGCAGAATGCCTTTGTGAGTTTTTCTTTTTTCTTTCCCTTTTTTTTTTGCAGAGGTACAGTGTGCACGCTGTATTCCGAGGTGCTGTAAATGAACAGCCAAATACATCAGCAAAGGTCCTATTTACTTTCAGTCCCTGGAGTGAAAAAGAGAGGTTTCTGCCATTGTTCTGCTACCTCTCAAAACATTAGGATGGTTCATTGTGAATGAGAGAAATAGAAAGACCTCCACACAAACTACCTGCCGAATCAAAGCACGCGTACCAATCTGGGACCGTATATTCCTCAGGGAAGGACACAATACAAGCTTTCTGCTGCAACATGGGACATGCAGTAATAACTGTGGTATGGGGCTGAATACTACCCAAGGCGTCTCTTAGACAGGAGAGGAAACCTGGCCCCCTTTGAGAAAAGGTCATTCATTTTTTGAGACCCCCAACAGCTGAACACCGTGCTTTGACATGAATAACTGACAAACGGATGCGTATGGGTCTCAGAGGCCTCCAATTATTGTTTGATACCGCTGTCCGTCAAAAGACAAATGGGGCAGAACCTGCCAGTGGACCTTCAAGTTTTTACAGCAGGTGCCTTAGAGTCCAACCCTCGTGATATATAGAGGCGAGAATCACAACGCAACACTGTCATGACAGCTTGGCAGTCATAACGATGGCGTCACAACACAGTGATTGTGCCTGAATGTCTGTGTAAATCATGAAGAAAAAGTACCGCAAAAAAGTCAAGAAGCAAGAATTTTAGTGTTGATTCATTGCATTGCGGACAAAACAGTACATAGTCATAGATTACTGCTGCTGAAGTTAAATTAACCATTTAAAGCACAGGTGTCAAACATGTGGCTCGGGGGCCAAATCTGGTCCGCCAAAAAGTCCAGTCTGGTCCTCAGGATGAATTTGTGAAACGCAAAAATTACACTAAGATATTAATCATTTTAGTTCAGCTTCCACATTCAGACCAGTTCAATCTCAAGTGGGTCAAATCAGTAAAAAACTATCATAATAACATATAAATAATGACAACTCTAAATGTTTCTCTTTGTAGATGTAAATATTTTCATGTATTTACACTAAAACAAAGTATAATTTTGCAAAAAATGTGAATAACCTGAACAAATATGAACCACTTGAAATGTGTTAATAGAAGTAAGTACAATTTTAACAATATTCTGCCTGTTATTAAATGTTTTGTGTATTTTTAGATCCACTGTGATCTGTATGAAAAACTGAGGCAGAATATTGTTAAAATTACAGTTATTTTTTCAGTTTGTTCTTGTTATTCACATCTTTTGAAAGGATAGTTTGTAGATGTAAACCTTTTCATAATGTAATTTAACTTTTTTCGCTGTAAAACATAGAGAAAAGTTTGGAGTTGACATTATTTATATATTATTATGTTATTATTTTACTGGTTCGGCCCACTGCAGATCAAATTCAGCTGAATGTAGCCCCTGAACTAAAAGGAGTTTGACACCCCTGATTTAAAGCAATTGCTGCGTGTTGTAATGAGCATATTGATATTGTACCAGTGTATCGCAGAGCCATAAAAGACTACAACTAAATCTGCTGCTGAAAAAATAGTTTTGTTGACAGAAATCAAATAAAAAAATGAGCTTTTAAAACCAAATAAAAGCTACCACGAACAATACAACACAAATGAAACCAAAATAAAATTGCTGGTAAACTCAGCTTTGATTCCCACTCAGTTTTTTTTTTTGATAAACAGCATTTTTTTTTTTTATGTCGTGCATTTTTCAGCTTGCCTTTCGCTGCCTCTGTAAATCACAGCTTTCCTCACAGTACATGGAAAAGTAAAACATAAAAAAATAAAAAGCTAAAACAATACCTCACTAAAAAAAAACAACAAATACAGTCATGAAAATTTCAAAACCATAACACAACTCCTTCAACAGAAACAGAAGTAGTGACTCAAGTTAAGTCAAACTGGTCGTAAATTTGTTTGGAGCACCTGCGTGTTTTAATAAAGATATTGATATTTAGTGCCGGTGTATTGATAATGTATTGCAGGAGGATGTAATGCAATATATTCCCATATCTATATTTTGTTCCACACTTTATGGGCGCTGCAAGCACTCTGCAATAATTGAGTTTGATCTAATGAAGGCGATGCCAAACTTGGGTTATTGTTTGCCTGAGGACAAAGCGAGAAAGTTGAATTCATTGTTGGGAAAGATGCCGCAGGAATTTCTTTGAAATGGAAAAATTGCATTAAACATTCCATTTGTATTAATTATATTGTGCTTCTCATTACCGTTGGCACTCAGCAGCAGCAGCAGCAGCAGCAGTGCAGCCGGTGGTATTGGGCTTAAAGCAGCACTTCAAGCAATAATATTAGAGGCAACCATCCATGCCTGAGGCACACTGAAACTGCCTATGATGTCACTGAATGAATGAATATAGCTTTATTCTGAAGCATTGTGTCTAGACCTTTGGTCCTACGAGACATCAGTCACTCAAGTTACTCACCACTAGATTCAATTAATCATAGCCTTAATTCAATCCAATGGTCGGGCCTCCCAGCTGTAAGCCTCTAAGTGGGTTTTAAGAGAGCTGAAGTCTGCTGGTTGTACGGTCCTCCATGCAGGAGTTGAAGGGCTGGCTGTCTAGCAGGGATTTAGTGACACTCCAGAGGTCAAGGGTTACACTAACAGAGGCAGGTGGTACTTGTGTGTGTGTGTGTGTGTGTGTGTGTGTGTGTGTGTGTGTGTGTGTGTGTGTGCGCATACGCCAGACTAAATGTGCAAACACAAAATACATAAGTACACACTAGTACGTCTGGGCGCTGTCGACCCAAACGTTCAACCCAACCCTGTCAGCCCTGCCCCATTAACCCTTTCATGCATAGGTCACTCCAGTGGACAGTTCTTCTCCAGCTGTTCTCTTGTATATTAATGGGTTTTGTTGTTTTAGTTCCATATCAGCCAACACAGTGGACACTTACGCATCATCCCATACACTGACATTCATACCATTACTGTAACTGTGCTGTTCTTGATAAACCTGATCTGCAGTGACATGTTTGACTGTAAATCAATTGTTATTTGTTAGACAAAAAGTTTTTTTTTTTTTTTGCATATTATCTCCATGAAGTGAGTAACTACAAGCATTAGAATATGTTAAAATGTGAGAAGACATCAGATTAGCAGCATTAAAAATGTTTTTATTTCATTGTTTTCATATCACTTTCTGATATTGGGTTTTAAATACATGTTTCTTTACTTCAAAAATTAAATGCATGGATATTTTTGTAACGCCATAGAAAAAAAAAACCTCGATCCCATTGATTTTTTTCATGGCTAAGGAGGAATAAAAACACTCAAAAAATAAATCTTGACTCAGATTCTCACAATTCATGTATGAAAGGGTTAAGAACCAAACGAAAAAAGTAGGTGTGTGTGTGTTAACCCTTTCATGCATGAATTATGAGAACCTTAGTTGAGTTTTTTTCCTGAGTGTTTTTATTCCTCTTTAGGCATGAAAAAAACAACACGACTGAAATTTTTTTATGAACCTATTTTTCATGGAGATACAAAAATGTCCACTCAGCTGGACACCAATTTTTGAAGCAAAAAAATCATATATTTAAAACCTATCATCAGAAAGTGACAAACTGCGTGAAAACTATGAAATAAAAACATTTTTCATGCAGCTAATCTGATGTTTTCTCACATTTTAACATGCTCTAATGCTAGTTATTACTAACTTCATGCAGACAATATGCAAAAAAAAAAAAAAAAACCCTTTTTGATTAAGAAAACTGTTGATTACAGTCTAATAACAATTAGTAATTGATTTAACACATGTTACTGCAGATCAGGTTTATCAACCTGATCTGCAAAGTTACAGTAATGGTATGAATTACAATGTATTATGGGATGATGCATAAACGTCCACTGTGTCGGCTGATATGGAACTAAAACAACAAAACCCATGAATATACAAAAGGAGAGCTGTAGAATAACTGTCCACTGTAGTGACCACTGTGCATGAAAGGGTTAAAGGATGGGAAGATTCAGTGAGTTGTATCGGTGTATCAGTGTTAAACATGCAAGACTTTTTATTACAGTTACTACATAATCACCTAATTGCAATTATTTGAGCTCTATTGTGCATGACTGTATTAACCCATAAAGACCCAGCGCTACTTTTATATCATTTCCCAAATTACATTTTCTCTATATCTAACCTTTCTAAAGTGATTTATCACCATTTATTACAATATTATCTTTTGTATTTTGTATTTTATCAGTATAAATCAAGTATTTTCTTGTATTTTATTCACTGATCACGTAGATGTTCAGTAAACCTAAGATTAAAGTTGAGGGTGATTAGATCAGAAACAGAGAAAACTGAAGAAAAAGTGATATTAACTGAATATTAACCCAGTGTGTCCATCCATTGTCACTGATCAAACTCCATGGATTTTACTGGTGAATCAATGCAGAAGATGACATGTTTCCACGGTAACTACAGAGCCTCTGAACACCCCAAATGGGTCATATCTGATGACCATGAAAAGATGACAAACTGTATTTTACACCAATTATTTACATGTATTGATAGAGCTAATGGATCAACAGGTATTACAGGTTTAAAATCAGTAGATGTTCGGGTCTCTATTGGTTAAAAATATTGCTCATTTATTTTGCATTTTTTCAGTGAAATTCAGGTATTTTCCTGTATTTAATTCACTGATCATGTCTATGTTCATTAAAGCTCAGATTAAAGTTGAAGGTAATTATATCTGAAGAAAAAGTGACTTTTTCAACAAAATGTAATATTAACTGAACATAAATCAAGTGTGTCCATCCACTGTCACTGATCCAACTCCATGGGTTTTGCTGGTGAATCAATGTTGAAGATGACAGTGTTTCCATGGTAATGACGGAGCCTCTGAAAACTCAAATGGTTCATATCTGATGACCATGAAACGATGAAAAACTGCATTTTACAGCAATTATTTACATGTATTGATAGAATTGATGGATCAGAAGTTATTAAACAGTTTAGATCAGTAGATGGTTTTGTCAGTGGTGGATGTTTGGGTTAACCTTGTGGATTAATCGTCTACAGTCGTGGAAAAAATTATTGAACCATCAAAACATTAAAAACAATGGGTATGCAATCAAGTACTAACTCCTGTGTGTGTCATGTGACTAAAACAGACACAAAAGAAAACATGGAATGCCTAAAAGCACTGTTTTTGTCAGTACAGTGCCATAGATATTGATGTAAGAACTGAAGTGATTTTGGTTATTATCAAGAAAACATGGAAAATGGATAGATATCAGCTCTGAAATTAAACTCTTATGAGCTATTTTTGTTGTTATCATTATATTTGTCCAAACAAATGTACCTTTAGTTGTAGCAGGCATTAAAATGAACAAGAAATTAAAGAAAACAAAGGTGGTCTAATAATTTTTTCCACGACTGTGTACTCGAAATAGAAATATTTGACCATTTCCACATCATTTTCCCCCTTTTTTTTTTTTTTTTTAATCCGTGGCTGATCCTGTTTTAATGACGTCACTTCATTACACGCCTTTCATCTCCATACGCTTCATTTCTGTCGTTACCTTTCATTAGCTGCAATTTGTTTGTAGTTTTGCATGTATTGTTTACGAAACCAAAGAAACAAACATAAATGTGGTTCTTATTTACATGCTCCGGTGTTTAATGACAATAAATGTCTGCTCTTCTTCATTAGGTGTACTGCGTGGGTAGAAATGAACTATTGTTAGGCAAACAATAAAACAAGCAGGAATATGCAATTAAACTGTTAATTGCGATTATGCTGACAACCTTAGAAGAGGGTGCCATGATGATATTAAATAAAGTGTAAGCAGATAGGGTTTGGGATGAAACTGATGTGACATCTTTGCATTAGTAAAATCTGATCCTGTCAATATTTTGCGACTGGTGATTTGGTATTTACTGGTAGATTAACGCCTCCTCTGAACCGTTTTTCTGTCTTTCGACTCCTCTGCTGTCACAGGCCAAGTGTGGCCAAGTCTCACAGTGTTCTAAACAAAGCTTAAGGCTGCTGCGGATGCTGAGGCGTGTTAGAAAAGTGCAACTGGAGACAGAACAGGAAAGAGGGATTGGTTTAAGGCGAGGTCCAAGCCTGCTTTTATTTTATCTTTTGCCAGAGACTTTGTTTTCCACTTGTGAAAAGGCCTTTCTGACAAAAGGCTGGTGTTTTTTAGACAAAAAAAAAAAAAAAAATGGGATGCTTACTGAGTCACAGTCCTAGAAAAGCACATATGTGAAGTAAAAATAGTGTCAGTTTAGTTAATTTGCAATGTGTTAACTAGGGCTGAACGATATGGACAAAATTTCATATCTCGATATTCATGCCAGATATCGATACGATACGATATGACTATGTGAATGACTATGTTCAGTGAAAACTAAGCATTTTTCAGAAAAATACAAACATCATAATACAATGTGTTTTTGTTTTTGTTTTTTTTTTCTGTTGTTGTTGATATTTTTATTGTAATTGTTTTGTATTGTGTGCTGTTGCTGATTTTTGGTTTTGTGTTGTTGTGTTGAGTGTATGTACATCCTGTTTGTTGAGTGAGTTGTGGGAAATTGTTGGTGCTTTGTTTTTGTGTTGTTGATGACCCCAGGAAGAGTAGCTGCTGGGGTATGCAGCAGCTAATGGGGATCAAACTAATAAACTAAACTCATCATAATACAAAAGAATGGAAAGTGCAGTTTTATTTATAAGAACTCAATGCCAGTCATCAACATTAACATAAAGTACGAATAAATGGATTTTGTTATGACTTTCAGAGCTGTACATGCTGGGCGAGTGCGAGGGAAATCTATATCGTTTATATCGTTGCTTTTTCGATATTAATATCTTGAATGTTCATATCTAGATATCGATACGATCGCGATATATCTTTCAGCCCTAGTGTTAACTGCTTTGGTCGAATTAATGGAATTAAATAATACTTTCTGCACCTTTTTGAGTGACATAGCATTATATACAGTCCTCTGCAAAAGCCCTGGTCCAACATTAGGTTTGTTAAATTAGTAAAGTTATAATGACTACACATATGCATTTGTCTTTTTTGTATTAAGATACAATCTAGACATAAAAACAAAAGTTTCAGGGTAAAATGAGCTGCTATAAACTACAGTGGGAGTATTTAATGTGACTTCCCTTTGCACTGAACATGTCTTTAACCATTTTATTCAGACAATATGACATTTATTGCATACATTTTCTGATGTTTTATACCAGGTTTCATTCAACACATGTCAGATGTTTCTATTTGTTTGTGCTGCTTCTTGTCATGAGGGTTTTTTTTTGTGTGTCTTTTAAGGTTGTGCATATATTTCCTGTATTTTCTTGTTTTATCTCAAGAAAAGCAAACAAAAATCAGATCTATAAGGTCATTTCAACCCAACAGAATAAAGCTAAATGTGGATTTAGACTTTTACACTTTTGACTTTTGCGCTCTTCAATTCATACAATATGACATTTATTGCAGTAATTTTCTGGTGTTTTATACCAGGTTTCGTTCAACACATGTCAGATGTTTCTATTTGTTTGTGCTGCGTCTTGTCATGGGGTCAGAATAAATAGTGACTTTAACCTTTACGACATATTTAATAGAGTATTTTGTGTGTCCTCGAACCTCCTAAGACCCAGGAAATGTCAGCAAAGTACAAGCTTTTTTTGTTTTTTATTAAATAAGTGTCTTTATTGGAAACATCATGATGACACAGTTTTTTCAGATGCAGTTTTTAAATTTTTTATGGAATGTCCTTTGTGGTGGACAGTTTTCTTTTTTTTTGTATAAAGTTGTGAAACTCTCAGAAAACCCGTAGCTGGGTCTGAGGAGGTTAAGGTTGTGCACATATTTCTTGTATTTTCTTGTTTTATCTCAAGAAAAGCAAACAAATATCAGATATACGTGGTCATTTCAACCCCACAGAACAAAGCTAAATGTAGACTACGACTTTTGCACTCATTTGTGCAGAAAATATTAAATTTACTGCATTAATTTGCTGATGTTTTATACCAGGTTTCATTTAACACATGTCAAATGTTTCTATTTGTTTGTACTGCTTCTTGTCATGGGGTCGGAGGTCACAATAAATAGTAACTTTAACCTTTTCAACACATTTAGTGTTTTTTAAGGCTGTGCACATATGTCCTGTATTTTCTTGTTTTAACTCGAGAACAAATATATCAACGCAACCAGAAAGGTGTTGAACTGTTGAGACGCAGAGATGGAGGAGGAGGCGGAGTTTGAAATCTGCAAGGCTGAAATAAACATTTGCTGCGCTCTGTTCGTTCTCCATTGTTGTTTTGAGAACCCAACATCACTATGCTCAGGGTACTTCTGGCTTGTAAGTTATATGTCACACTACACACTGCGTTCCATTGCATTGCAAGCTAGTCGCTTTTCCATTGGACATCTGCGCAGAACTTAACCAATATTTACTAAATGTTGAAAAAACAGACGTGTTGGATTTTCCATTAAATCACAAATGTGATGATTTGCTTATTTATTATCGCAACGTGACACGAGAAGTCATTCCATAAACATGACGACGAACATAAATATTTCATTAATTTACAGATATATTTATTATTATTATATATTACCCCTCAAACCCGTACTAAAGTTAAAAATGATTTGGTTTCCTGGTGTGCCATGTTTTCTTTGAAACTCTTGTTCTTTGCTTGTTTTAACATCTGTCAACTTCGGGGTTTTTTTTTTTTTTTTTTTTTTTGTTCACATGACTCTAGTTTCAGGAAAAACTTTTTCCATTGCAGTTTTGTGAGATATACAAATTTTGTTTTGTTTGGAAAAATCACCTCTTGCCAGCGCAAAAAACTTTTCATCAAAAAATGAGAGTTTTGGTGAAATTGTCATTTTTCCATTAGGCAAATTTTATATATTTCCGCAATTTGAGGGTCAGTGGAAAAGCCCTTACTACCCCTTTGATTCCGGAATGCAGGTCTGCAATGTAAAAGTGCAGAATGTGGAATGGACCCAGAATGGTGGAAGGACTAAGTAATGTGAATGTAGTGTCGTGTAGTGTAATGTACCCAAGCAAGGTTAGTTTGTTCATTTTTTGTTGTTTTTGCTGATGATGTGTTCATAAAATTTCAGTAAAAAACTTAAATGAAAACTAGAAAAGCACTTGGAGGGTGCAGACCTCCGCCAAGGCAGATCAGTCCCCCCACCAATCACCACCAAAATTTAGTAATTTGTTCCTTGTGTCAATATCAACATTTCCTGAAAATTTCATCCAAATCCATCCATAACTTTTTGAGTTATCTTGCTAACAGACAAACAAACAAACAAAAAAAATACCAAAAGTCAACAGAGCGTAAGGGAAGAGAAATGGAGCGGAACAATATTTTGTACAAAGTTGAAGCTTGGTACCAGTCATGTGTATGTCAAATTATATTCAATTCCAATCAATATTTGTTGAGTTATAATGAAAAATGTGTGGTAAATGGGATTTTCAAAGTTAAACTGAAATGTCCACAGAGTCCACATTCCACAGTGGATGTGGACAATTTTGTGCCAGATACAAGATATTGTTATAAGCTACGGGTGGATCAAATTGGAGGCTAATCGGAGTCGTTTTGAATTTTTTATGAATTTTCGAAAATTGCTCAATGATGAGAGATTGGAAAATTGTAGATTTTGTGACCTTGAACTTTGACCTTGAACTTTGGCCTACTTGGCCCAAAATTTAATAGGTTGGTCCCAGGGCCTAGGCCTATCTGTGAATAAAATTTGGTAAAGATGGTTGTAATAGTTTTCCCGTAAAGTTGCTAACAAACAAACACACAAAGCAAAGTGATCACAATACCTCCTGGTGGAGATAAAAAAAAAAAAAAAAGTCCTACCTGTCTCACCTCTGTTACTCCTTTGGCTTGGATGTGGAAATCGGTCAATAATAACAAAAAGGCGGGATCACCATTTCACCTTTTTTTTTTCTGTTAAAGTGTCTTATGAAAGCCCTATAAAGAGTTAATAGTACACATTGCTTTATAGGTGACTCTAGGTGATATTGCTTCACTGGTTGTTGCTTCGTATGTATCTTGACCGTAGCGGATCATTGGTAATCCATAGAGATCCACATCACATTGGCCGCAGTGATGGAGATGCACATCCCAGGCGTGCGTGCATGCATGTACACGCACGTACAAGACAATGTCAGAACTCGACCTACAGTAGCAGAAGCAGACACTTGTGAAATGCAGTGTGGATCTCCTCAGTCTCATAAATAATGGACGTTGGTGAAGCATCTGTCAACTTTTCTGTCAACCCTGTTCCAGATGGGAGTCAGACAGGCCAGGCTGGAGCAGCGTGTTACATACACATAACAAACCTCCATCCGGTGTGTCTCATGCACCCGCGCCCTGTTTACATCAGCACACTGACACCCATACTCACCTACACGCCTCAACCTATCCGCTGATTTATTAGGTCCCGCACCCGCCTTCTACCGCCGTTTCTTCTCGGACCTACTCGCCACACAGTCAGACACAAATTCAATCATAGCCAGAAAAAGAGTACTCTGAAGACCTCCTGTGAGTTCTGTAAATAAAAGTTAAAAATAATACACCGCTCGCTGTCTAAATACACACGAATTCTCCAACTGCTGTTAGTGTAAACCCATCAGTAGCACCTCCTCAGTGGGTGGTGTGGAAACTGTAAACAGACAGATCCACTGCCCTACATGTTTGTTGATTTAAATACGGCACCGCTCACTAAACATTAACCCTTTAACAACTGCAATCTCTCCGGCGCTACATTTTGCACTGTGCAACATTGAAATTACTGTAACTCCTGAACCACAAAACTCAAATGGCATCAGAAAGCTGAGATCCTGACCTTTCCGACACTATATAACACTTTACAGCAACAATATGGGACTCTATTATAAGTAGAAAAGGAACTTGCACACTAAAAAACACCTGGAAATAACAAAAAATGTGAAGCCATAATATGGATAATGAATGTTCAAGACCAAAAAGCATGTTTGAGCAGATGTAAAATAGTTGAAAGTTTATTTCTGCAATCGGAAAAAGTTTCATTACGGACATTTAGAGTTGTTTCTGATAATAATTATGCTAAAAACTTCAAGTCCATTTCTCTTTTTTACTAAAACATACTGTTTTAAAGGGGTCGTATTTTGCTAAAGCCACTTTTATTAGTATTTGGTACATTTATTTGTGTATTTTGGGACTCTAAAAGTTCATAGAGTTTGAATTTGAACCCTCCAGGTGCTGCAAAGCTATCTTTATATTAATTTTGGCAAAAATCGAGTAGATTTCTTCAACCCATTTCAATTCCTTTGTTTTATAACTAGTTACGTCATGACATTTGCACATATAAGGTCAAGACTTCTGACGAACATTTCTCCGAGTACGACATAATTGTTTGTCAGCAGCAGCGGTTGTAGTCCATACTGAAAATATGTCCAAACTTCGAGCTGATTAGCTAGAATGTTCAGTTGTTGGTTGAACGGGACAGAGAAGCACAGTCAACAACCTAGAGGGGGTGGGGCGTGAAGTGGCTCATTTGCATTTAAAGGGCCAGCGCTCAAAACGACCTTTCTGGTGTCATTACTCAGAAATAGGGTTGAAGATGGACCTGTGGAGTTGAATTAATGAAGAGTTCAGACCCAAGCAGAGCATTTACAGTTTATGTAGACCACAGGGGAATGTTTTAAAATGCGTAATTCCATTTAAAAAAGCAAAATGTCACTCCTTTAAGCATTTATTATTTATAATAATGATAATTAATGGCCAGATATTGAAAGTTAAGTTCTTCCTGAAAACAAAGGTGCAAAAGAATTGGCAAAAAAGACATTTTCTGACACTTTTCTTACAAAGAAAACATAAAGACACCTAGGCGACCTCTTATAATGGTAGTCTTAAACGGGTTAAAATACACAATTAAGATAGTTATAACCAATATAAAATCCACAAAGATGTGTTTTATTATGCATTTAACAACTGTCTTGGAAAGGATTTCTTACTAGAAGACCTACAGTCGCGGAAAAAATTATTAGACCATCAAAAGTCATCAAAAACAATGGTTATGCAATCAAGTACTAATTCCTGTGTGTATCATGTGACTAAAACAGACAGAAAAGGAAACATGGAATGCCTAAAAGCACTGTTTTTGTCAGTACAATGCCATAGATATTGATGTAAGAACTGAAATGATTTTGATTATTATCAAGAAAACATGGAAAATGGATAGATATCAGCTCTGAAATTAAACCCTTATGAGCTATTTTTGTTGTTATCTCCACCAGGAGGTATTGTGATCACTTTGCTTTGTGTGTTTGTTTGTTTGCATGTTTGTTTGTTTGATAGGCCTAGGCCCTGGGATGAACCCATTAAATTTTGGGCCAAGTAGGCCTAAGTTCAAGGTCACAGTAAGGTCACAAAATCTCAAATTTTCCTATCTCTCATCATTGAGCAATTTTCGAAAATTCATAAAAAATGCTAAACAACTCTGATTAGCCTCCAATTTGATCCACCTGTAGCTTATAACAATATCTTGTATCTGGCACAAAATTGTCCACATCCACTGTGGAATGTGGACTCTGTGGACATTTACATTTAACATTGAAATCCCATTCATGACACATTTTTCATTATAACTCAACAAATATTGATTGGAATTGAATATAATTTGACATACACACGACTGGTACCAAGCTTCAACTTTTTCTGCTGTATGGAACAACCTTGAAACTGTTTAATTGAAAAAGAAATAGTCGATCCACACATACACACTGTTCGGTGGAGGTTTGCGTTCTCTGAACACTTGTTATCATTATATTTGTCCGAACAAAATGTACCTTTAGGCATTAAAATGAACAAGAAATTGAAGAAAACAAGGGTGGTCTAATAATTTTTTCCACAACTGTAGATATTCCTCCTCACAGATCATGTGTTACTTTACATGTACACACCTGTTATAATCCCAGTCTTACACTTGCTGCGAGTTCCCACTGAACACAGCTACAGTGCATTGCAAACTCATACTTCTTTGGCATCTGGCTCTGGAGAAGTCTTGGGTGTGTTGTCCAAGGGCACTAGGCCAGGAAAAGGACAGCGAGCAAGCAAACGAGCGAGCTCAGGGTTTGTGCACTGGAACAAGTTTGGGCGGCAGCTTGGTCTCTGTCTTGCTTCCCTTCCCCTCTGGCAGCTGGGTGGTAGGATGAGTGGGTCGGATGCTGCCGGGTGGCGGTTACTGTACGGTTGCTTTATGGACTAAAGCGCCGTCTTCCCGGCCTTGTCGTAATAGAGGATCCAGCTCATAAAGCAGCATCATGATTTGCAATAAGCAGAGTTAGGGGAGAGTAATGAAGGTGTAAATCAACTGAGCCATTCTTTTTTTTTTTTTCTTCTTCTTTTAATCTGACGTTGGCAGTCTCTCCCATTCTCTTCTTTCTCCTTTGTCTACTCCCCCCCTACCTCTTATTCTTCTCCCCTTTTCTCTCTCTCTCTCTTTGCAGTAATGGAAAGCCTGGCACTCTGTAATAAAGCAGAGTGAGCAGAAGTATTAGTAAACAGTCTCCGCAATCATTCAGCCAAGTCCAACTCCTTTATTTTATGTGTGTGCGAAGTATTTCATACCCCCGTACGGTGTTAGGGCCGTGGGCGTGGGGGCTAATGAATGAGGATGGAATGAGGAGTATTTAATTCCAGTCTGGCAGAGGGAGAGGCAGGGTCTATTTGTTGGGCCTCCTCATAAGAACGCCTTTGTTTTCATTTTTTCACAGAACTTTTGAACAAAAAGGCCCTTCTTTTTGAATGGCAGCATTGGGAATGTAGATGCAAATTTGCAGCTTTGGAAAGAAGAAGGAAGGCGAGCACAGGACCACACAGCCATCAACACGGCACCAGTACTGAGTCGCATCAGCTATGGAAGGGTTCAAACGCAGCCTAGATTCGACAGAATTTCTAACTCGTGATGCAGTTTTTACTGTGCTAACAATCATGGTTTGTCTCAGCGAAAATAAGTTGCTCTTTATTATACTTTATAGGTGTAAAATCCAGTATTAGATAGTAATTGGCATGGAGCAGGAAGGGTGAGTGGGAGGAAATACTACTGGCTATGTTGCATCAACAAAGCTTGCAAAATTACATGGTGTAGGCAAGCAAATATGTTGAGTGACAGTGTTTTACTCTCTTGGGGACTGTTAGTTATCTTTATGTGTTTATGTAATCTGCCCAATAATAAGCGACTGTACTTTTTTTTTTTTTTTTAATATCCTAACAATTTAACCTATAAGGACCCAGTGTGACATTCGTGGCAGTTCTCAAATGAATTTTTCTCTATATTTAACCGTCCTTAAGTGGTTTGTCACCATTTATTGTAATATTATTTTTTGTATTTTGTGTTTTTTTTCCAGTGAAAATCAGGTGTTTGCCAACATTTAATTTACTAATCATGGAGATGTTCATAAAAGATCAAATTAAAGTTGAAGGTTATTATATCAGAAAGACAGAAAACTGAAGAAAAAGCAGCGTTTTCAGTAAAATATATCATTAACTGAACATAAACCAAGCATCTCCATCCACTGTCATTGATCCAACTCCATTGATTTTACTGGTGAATCAATGTTGTACATTTGGTTCCTTTCCCATATGTATCAATAAATAAATGAATAAATAAATAAATAAAATAAAATTCAAGAAGTATATATATAAAAAATATGAGAAAAACATGTTCATCACCATTTATTGTAATATTATCTTCTGTATTTTGTGTTTTTTTTCCAGTGTAAATCAGGTATTTTCCAACATTTAATTTACTAATCATGGAGATGTTCATAAAAGATCAGATTAAAGTTGAAGGTTACTATATCAGAAAGACAGAAAACTGAAGAAAAAGCAACTTTTTCAGTAAAATATATCATTAACTGAACATAAACCAAGCATCTCCATCCACTGTCATTGATCCAACTCCATTGATTTTACTGGTGAATCAATGTTGTACATTTGGTTCCTTTCCCATATGTGTCAATAAATAAATAAATAAATAAATAAATAAAATAAAATTCAAGAAGTATATATATAAAAAAAATATGAGAAAAACATGTTCATCACCATTTATTGTAATATTATCTTCTGTATTTTGTGTTTTTTTTCCAGTGTAAATCAGGTATTTTCCAACATTTAATTTACTAATCATGGAGATGTTCATAAAAGATCAAATTAAAGTTGAAGGTTAATATATCAGAAAGACAGAAAACTGAAGAAAAAGCAACGTTTTCAGTAAAATATATCATTAACTGAACATAAACCAAGCATCTCCATCCACTGTGATTGATCCAACTCCACTGATTTTACTGGTGAATCAATGTTGTATATTTGGTTCCTTGCCCATATGTGTAAAAAAAAAAAAAAGATAAAATCCAAGAAGTATATGTATAAAAAAATACGAGAAAAACATGTTCATCACCATGTATGGTAATATTATCTTCTGTATTTTGTGTTTTTTTTCCAGTGTAAATCAGGCATTTTCCAACATTTAATTTACTAATCATGGAGATGTTCATAAAAGATCAGATTAAAGTTGACGGTTATTATATCAGAAAGACAGAAAACTGAAGAAAAAGCAACTTTTTCAGTAAAATATCATTAACTGAACATAAACCAAGCATCTCCATCCACTGTCGTTGATCCAACTCCATTGATTTCACTGGTGAATCAATGTTGTATACTTGGTTCCTTGCCCATATGTGTCCAAAAAAAAAAAAAAAAAAAATTATAAAATGCAAGAAGTATATATATATATATATATATAAAAAATACAAGAAATACGTGTTCATCACCATTTATTGTAATATTATCTTCTGTATTTTGTGTTTTTTTCCAGTGAAAATCAGATATTTACCAACATTTGATTTACTAATCATGGAGATGTTCATAAAAGATCAGATTAAAGTTGAAGGTTATTATATCAGAAAGACAGAAAACTGAAGAAAAAGCAACTTTTTCAGTAAAATATATCATTAACTGAACATAAACCAAGCATCTCCATCCACTGTGATTGATCCAACTCCATGGGTTTTACTGGTGAATCAATGTTGTAGAAGATGACGGTGTTTCCACGGTAACTATGGAGCCTCTGAACATCCAAATGGGTCATATCTGATGACCGTGAAAAGATGACAAACTGTATTTTACACCAATTATTTAGTCGATCATCAGGGATTAAACAGATAATTTTGGTAGATTGTGGATGTTTGGGTCTTTATGGGTTAACATCAGCAAAAAACTGGCTTAACTTGATTGAACTTTTCTTGCTGTTTTTGGTTTTCTGTTACAAAGTGAAGGTTGGCACTTTAAATGTGACTAGCGCATTGACCTGTGGGGATCCACTGGTTCTAGATGTGGTAGTTTTTATGCTGTTGTGTATTCATAGATGCTGTACCGTATTTGTCCAGCAGTCACCGCCAAAGTGTTCTGGCCATAGCAACGTGATTATAATGCTATTGTATTCCAAAATTACTAATATCTCCCAAAATATTGGTCCTATCCACTTGCCGTTTTTGGTAGTCTGTTCCTTGACCAAAAATACATAAGTATGCTAAACTGCAGCAGTCAGCTCTTTATGGATTTTGTGTGAATCCCCAGACACGCACACAGAGGCCACTTGGCTTTTATAATGTAGACACCAAAACCATCTACTGATCTAAAACGTTTAACAACTTCTGACCCAGTAATCTTATCAATGCATTGAAATAATTCAGATAAAATACAGTTCCACAGCTTTTCATCATCATGAGATTCGACCCATTTGGACGTTCAGTGGAAACACCATCATATTCTGCGACATTAATTCACCAGTAAAACCCATAAAGATGCTTGTTTTGATGCTCAGTTAATGATGTATTTTGTTGAAAATGTCAGTTTCACTGCGGCTTTTGCCGTTTTGATAAAAAATAACCCTTGACTTTACTTTATGAGTGAATAGTCTGTGAATTTAATGCAAAATGCAGAGGATAAGATTATAATAAATGATGATAAATCACTTTGGAAACATTAAATATAGAGAAAAAAAATGTTTTGCGTCTTTAAGGGATAAGAGAAAACACATAATAGATCTGGTACTGGAGCTTGTGGTGGCAAAGCACTGTTTGTTGTCAGTTTTACCGCTCCATGTCACTGTTGTTATTTGGCGCCGGTGATAGATTAAGTTGCTTGTAGAGGTTGTAAAGACAATAAGACACAAGAGACAGTACAGTAATAAACGCTCCATTTAGAATTGTGCCTTCTACTGGCTGGATGTCAGAAGTTAAGATGAATCCACGGCACTGTTGCGCAACCAAACATCAACTTTGTACAATAACTTAAAAATAAATAAAATAAAACACTGGTGCGACAGGCTGTAACAGGCCCGTTTCAGTCGCTGCCCTTTCCCCTAAATATATACGTCATCAGAATTTTTGAGCCGGAGTGGTAACTTGGATTGGAAGCAATCATCAAAAAGAGAGGGTCCAATACGCCTGAGTTAAAATGCCTGGCTGGGAATCATGTTAAAATTTCCATTCCTCGCTCCAAATCGATCGTATGGGTCCCTGCTCTCCAATATCCATGGTCACCTTTGCTATAAAGTAGGGTATTACTTCTTTAATGCAGTGGGGTTTCATTCTGTGATCAGTGAGGAGAGGAAGGAAAAGAAATGTATCTAGTGACCTCAAACACAAAGAAATGATGACTGAGGATAATGAAAGAAAGTGGCCTGAATTTTCAATACATATATATATTGGATAAATATCGGTTTGCCAGTTCATGAGCAAGATTAGTTGCTCGAAGTCCGCCCATGACATTGGGTTGAATTATTTTCCTTGTCTGCCTGTTTAACTCCAGGTAGCCTCCGCGGACACGTTAATGCAGTATTGATTGTTTATCTGTAATAACACCATGCTGTTGCCGCGCTGGCGACAACATAGAGCGAGAAAGGGGGGAGGCAGGATTCCGGGGGAACAGGAGGAGGGTGCCGCGGGTGGTAAGGTGGTGATAGATAACGTACTATACCCTCTTCTGACTGGTGGCTGGCGATTGTGAATCTGGGGGTAAAACGAGGTGACTGAACATATCCTATCTGGCAATAGTCCAGGTGTGAAATGGGAAATAGAAACTAGGGTGAAAACGTCAGTGCAATGTGGCCGCTGCTCGATAAGGCTGTCTCCTGTCTCCGAATAATTCAATCTCCTGCTCCGACCATTCTGGTAACTTCCCGACGCTGGTGCCTTTCGTCCACCCACTCGCCTGCCCCGAGGCCCGTAGCCCATATGGCCGGCTACAGTGTCTCTCCGTGACCTATGGCCGGTCCTGTTGTTCAGTCAACCCCCCCGAGGAGCTTGGTAATTACAAATAAGCTGGAAGTCACACCAGCCACGAGAAAAGGTGAGTGTGATTAAAGATGTGTGTACAGCAAAGTTCAAGGGGTGCTCCACCGCCGTGCCGACATATTGAATCGTGTGTCTCGGCAGTGCTCAGGAATCAAATGCTAACATGGATCAATCAGGATTCTTTGTTCATTAGAGTCATCCATTCCCAGGAGTGGCAATAAAAAAAACAACCCATCACAGCGCTCATTCCAGTGATGAGGACGCCATCCCTCAGGGATAACTAGCTGAGGTAAATAAACATGAGTCACAGTTAAGGTCAGAGGAGATCATGGCCGTCTGTTGTTCATCTCAGAGGAGGCCTGAATCCCTTTTGATGTAATTGGATTGAAAACTGAGCAGAAAAATCCTTTTTTTTTTTTTTTTTTTACAGCAACAATGCAGGATATGTTCAAGACACACCAGCAAATATGTCCCTTTTATTTCTCAAGGAGACTCTCTGATGAAATGTGAATTCACAATGGGCAATCGGAGTCTAAACGTTAGAACAAACTGTGGGGTTTGTTCTTGAATGATATTCTTATAGTCTCTAATTTTAAATGGCTTTTGTTATCCCCAAGGCCAGACTAATACCTACATCAGCTAAGTATTACATAATCACATGAGCTGAAGCAAATTATTTAACATAATCATCAGTTTATAGAGGTCGGCCAAGTCGGCAACAGCAGATATTCCGATAAGGTGTAGATTCTGAAAAAAAAAAAATACTATATACAGGGTGGGGAAGCAAAATTTACAATGAACATTTAGTTGTTTTTTCTCAGCAGGTCAATTGTTTTGAAACCAACCATATATTGATGTCATAATCATACCTAACACTATTATCCATACCTTTTCAGAAACTTTTGCCCATATGAGTAATCAGGAAAGCAAACGTCAAAGAGTGTGTGATTTGCTGAATGCACTCGTCACACCAAAGGAGATTTCAAAAATAGTTGGAGTGTCCATAAAGACTGTTTATAATGTAAAGAAGAGAATGACTATGAGCAAAACTATTACGAGAAAGTCTGGAAGATACTATTAAAGAAGAATGGGAGAAGTTGTCACCCCAATATTTGAGGAACACTTGCGCAAGTTTCAGGAAGCGTGTGAAGGCAGTTATTGAGAAAGAAGGAGGACACATAGAATAAAAACATTTTCTATTATGTACATTTTCTTGTGGCAAATAAATTCTCATGACTTTCAATAAACTAATTGGTCATACACTGTCTTTCAATCCCTGCCTCAAAATATTGTAAATTTTGCTTCCCCACCCTGGACATGTAAATTAGCAATCTTAATTTTTTGTGCAATTGGATAGCTGAATGGGTCATATAAGTAGACGTCAAACGCAATCGGCGTATTTTAATTATTTGAGTCGACTGATCTTTTTACATAATCATTAGAATCAGTTCTAGAGGTTGATCAATATTGGAATTTTAAGAGGCAGTTTAGTCATGATAGATTAGAGCAGGGAGAAGCCGAAAGCTGATAACCTGCTGATGAACTGAACTAAGTCAAAGTAATAAATGCATTAACTGTTTTCATTTAAATGGATGAATTTTCTGTAACCCATAAAGACCCAAACAGCCACTGGCGACCAAAAGCATCTACAGATGTAACTGTTTAATTCCTGTTGATCCACTAATCCTATCAGTACATGTAAATAATTGGTGTAAAATACAGTTTGTCATCTTTTCATGGTCGTCAGATATGACCCGTTTGGACGTTCAGAGGCTCCGTAACGAACATGGAAACACCGTCATCTTCTACAACATTGATTTACTAGTAAATCTATGGTGTTGGATCAATGACAGTGGATGGAGACACTCAGTTTATGTCCAGTTAATGATAGATTTTACAGAAAAGGTCACTTTTTCTTCAGTTTTCTGTGTTTTTTTATACGATAACTTCAACTTCAGTCTGAACTTTAAGGAACATCTACATGATCAGTGAATTAAATACATGAAAATATCAGATTTTCACTGAAAAATGCAAATTACAGAGGATAATATTATAATAAATGGTGATCAATCGCTTAAGAAAAGTTAAATATAGAGAAAAACATATTTTGGAGCTAGGTTAAAGTTATTCCAGTTAAGAAGTGAGAAATCATCTGCTTCTACTGTTAGTTTATTAAACTATTCCTGCAGATGACACAATAATTGATTCATCCGATGATATTATTTTGTTGCATCTCCTTCCTGAATAGAGAATGAGCGCCACCAACTGTTTATCTTGAGGAATTTATCTCCTAAAACTGACCGACCACAGTTTGGTGAGCATCTTTTGCCATTAATATCATGGATTTAATTGCATTTTGTTCTTTACAGCACATTTAAAGGCATAATAGTTTGAATAAACAGCATTATAATGTAATGATGGCATAAAATGAGAAAGAAAATACAATTAAATTTCTAATCATAATTGTGAATCACAGTGATCTGCAAGCAAAATACAAAAAGTGGTGAAATATAGGTCAATAATAAAGAAAAAAATGAGCCAAAAGTGCTAGTTGGGTGTAGTTTTCAAGACGTATTGGGTCAAAATGGGAAATTCAATGAATTAATGAGAGAATGGGTTTTAATTAAAACACTGTCTGCACGGTAGAAAAACACTGACTTCTAATGTAAGACAAACCTATTGAATAAATGTACAATCACTGCATCATATATCTAGAAAACCTAATTAAATCAAAACTTTTATCATGTATTTTCCAATTAATCTTATCAAATGATGGAAGATTTAGCAAATGTTACCTCTGAAGCAAAAAAAAAAAACAAACAAAAAACTGCAAAACCAGTGTCATTATTTATAGGAAAGTTCTGGTTTTGCTGATACCCTGATATAACAGACTTTGTGAACCTACTAATTCCTCAGTGGTTGCAGTTGGATGCAGTTTTATAGACTTTGAGTCGAGCTCAGGAAGTCAGAGTACGACTGCCTGTCTCTAATTTTTGAGTGTGTGTAAAGCCTCCTCCATTAATAATGTAAAAACAGGTGCTCCTAAGCGTCGCTGTGTTATTTTATAGTGGGCTTCAAGGAAAGGTCATTACTCTTAGTCGAGGGGAACCACATTTTCTGTGCTCTGCCTTTTATTAGGGCTATATTTTAGGTACGTGATGTCTTTGTTTTACCTCCGTGTATTATTTAGTGTTGTGTGACAATTGTGTTTTGTAGCTGTCTTGCTGTTGACCCGCTGTTACAGTTCGATATATATACGCCTGGATGGAAATGTGCTTTCATGTCGTTCCCTTTCGTGTAATTGTCACAACGGGGAAGCTGAGACAAACGTGGGAACACAGCTCCTTCACTGATTTTCAATTCACTGCGCTAAGTTTGACCTTTGTGTAGCCTAATCAATGCGACTCCTTTCAGAGACGCACCATTCATTTAAAGGCGACATCTGCAAACGTGATCTAATATTACGGCAAAAGGGGCGGGTGGGTGGGGGGTGGGGGGGCCGTGATATTATTAAGAAGTAAACAACGTTATTGATATAGGAGTAACGGCTTTTAATTACCGGATTTATTAGGAGTATTTTCATAGGCTGGCGCAGCTGTGGCCTCTTGCTCCGTACTGCGCGAGGCTAAACGTACAGAAAAACACACTCTTGTGCTTGACTGAACATGACACACACAAACACTTGGGACACAAACACTGATTTGCATAGAGACGGAGGCTCCCATTACCACCAGTGTATTACCATAAAGGCCACACTGGGGAGAGCAGGAAACCATTGAGCCACCCCCTCACATCCCCCCTTATTCTCCTATCCCCACCCCCCCTCCCTTCCCTTTTCCATTATAGTAAACCAGCCCTGTTAGACCACACGGCTGCTGGTGACAAAACACACAGGAAAGCAAACAACCGAGGATGTCTCATCTGCTAACGTGTCGCCGGATGAATGCTATTAAGCTATTATTTCTTTGCTCTTTATGTGCGAGGATGTCTCGTGCCCATTTGTTCTGCCGTCGAACGGGGGGATGACCACATCTGTTTTCCACCAGGGTACTAGGCGTTATTAATCTTCACGAGAGGACATTAAGCAAAATCAAACCTCCATTTATTAGCCCCTAGCGCAGGATTGGAGAACTGGCGAGGGGAGATAATGACTTTAAGCTCCCATTTAGTCAATTAATTCTGAGAAGTGGAATCAGAAACTGCTTGCTAAAAAGTGAGAGTCTCTGTTGTTTATGATGACACAGTTCACAACCATATTTTAGGGCTGAGAGTCATTATTTGGCAACGGAGCCGGAACGAAATGATGCTGCCCTTATGGTCTGAACCCTTTATAGGACACTCATAGAAATACTCTGAAAGTCAACATTCCAACCTTAGTTTGTTATTGGAGGACCGAACAAGACAAGACTTTATTACTTTTGTGAAATTTTGCAAACGTTTTTATTGTCATGTAGAAAATCAAGGTCAATGAAGTTACCGTATTTGGTTCCTTGTCCATAAGTGTACATTCTGAGACTAACAAACATTCAGACATAAACACATCAAAAAAATTTTTTTAAATTTATTTATTTATTTTTAACAATTTTTTTTTTTTATTATTCCCTTAAAGTAAGCGATCAATGTAGACAAATTGGAATAGTAAGTACATTTCATAGGTGAATTATGTCACATTTTCAGTGGACAGAATGTATGGAAGCATCATTTTTGGCACAAACAGAACCTCATGGATTTCAAAATTAACCCTACAATCAAAGTATGAAAACAAAACAAAAAAAAGTCTTCAACCCTTTCATGTAAACTGGTCACTACAGTGGACAACTATTCTACAGCTTGTATATTCATGGGTTTTGTTGTTTCAGTTGCATATCAGCCAACACAATGGACATTTATGCATCATCCCATACACTGCAATTCATACCATTACTGTAACTTTGCTGCTCTTGATAAACCTGACCTGCAGTAACATGTTGGAGTGTAAATCAGTTGCTAATTGTTTTTAGAGTGTAAACAGTTTTCTTTTTTTTTTTTATTTATTTATTTTTTTTAATTTTATTTTATTAGTGATAGTTAACAAGACAATGTGGACAGAAAAACAACAACACATAAACAAAAGGAAACTCAAGCAAACAAAAAAAACAACAACAATGACAGAGTATTGACAAACAACAACATCATATTACAATGAAAAAGATCAGAAATGTAAATAGCAATATGATAATAATAATGATAACATGATGATAATGATAACAATAAAAATATTACTTTCTAATCCAAAAAAAAGAAAAGGAAGAAAAAAAAAAAAACACAAGGGGGGGGGGGGGGGGGAGCTTGGTTGAAGAGAGAAAGAGAGGAGGGCAGAGAAAGGGGAAGAAAGAAGTGTAGGTGGGAATGAAGGGGAGCAGGGATCCTGGTTTGTCTGTATGTGGAGGTAGAAAGAAAGAATGAAGTTAATGTGGATGATGTAAATAAAAAAATGTTTGTTATGGGTTGGATGTGGTCTGATATGTGGTCCTGTACATGGCTGTAGTTTTGGTTACTGCTTTGGTACAAGTTCTGGGTGGACTTTAGATAGTTTGTGAATGGGTTCCATGTTTCCTCAAAGGCTGATATATTGTTTGTTTTGTAGGCTGTTATTTTTTCTATTGATATGTGTTCTGAGAGTAAATTTGTCCAGTGGGTGATATGGCAGGAGTGTTTGGATTTCCAGTTTTGAAAAATGATTTTCTTGGCGATGGTCAGAGAAATTAGTAATAGGTTATTGTGTTTAGTTGGAATTGTAATGTGTGTCAAGTCCCCCAGCAAACAGAGCGTTGGGGATGGGAAACACATCAAAATTTAATACATTAATGTATTTTTTTAATGATAAAAGGGTGTCTAAAAGGTCATAAAACTATATTGAAAATAGAAATATATGATCGAGATTTCAAATTATACCAGTGATAAGTTATGTTATTATTCATTCTCATAGGACTTTCTGAGGGACTGAATTTAGTTTGTATAAAAAGTTCCGTAATTTTCTTGAAAATCCTTTTTTGGCAAAAAATTTTAATGGATTTAGAAACTTAAGATGTTATACTTTTGAACTACAAAAAGTTTGAAATCATTATCTCAATTCTAATTTTTTGATTCAAAGTCAACAGGTGTGTGACTTGACCCATTAACTAAATCAGGGTGTCAAACTCATTTTAGTTCACAGGCCAGATTCAGTTAAATTAGATCTCCAGTGGACCGAACCAGTAAAATAATAACATGATAATATATAAATCATGTCAACTCCAAACTTTTCTCTGTTTTTGAACAAAAAAACTTAATTTACATTATGAAAAAGTTTACATCTACAAACTAGCCTTTCAAAAGATATGATTAACTTGACCAAACTGAAAAAATAAATTTAATTTTAACAATATTCTGCCTCAGTTTATCATTTACACTTGTACATTATAACTTTCAGATCGCAGTGGATCTAGAAACACACAAAACATTTAGTAACAGGCAGAATATTGTTAAAATTGTACTTACTTCTCTTAAGACATTACATGTTATTCACATTTTTTGCAAAATTATACTTTGTTTTAGTGTAAATACATGAAAGTATTTACATTTACAAAAAGAAACATTTGAAGTTGACATTATTTCTATGTTATTATGATAGTATTTTACTGCTCCCGCCCACTTGAGATTGAATTGGTCTGAATGTGGAACCTGAACTAAAAGGATTGTTAATATCTTAGTGTAATTTTTGCATTTCACAAATTCATCTCAAGGGCCAGACTGGACCCTTTGGCAGGCCGGATTTGGCCCCCAGGCCGCATGTTTGACACCTGTGAACTAAATGATCACTGTAAAACTCCTCAGTGACCCCAACAAACCAACAATTCCTACAGTTTTAACCCTTAAAGACCTCAAACTATTTCTGTGATGACTTCCTAATGTTGTTTTCCCCACATGTAACCTCTCCTAAGTGATTTATAGCTATTTATTATTTCATAATTTGGATTTTTCAGTGACAAGCAGGTATTTTCCTATAACTTACTGATCACATAAATATTCATTAAAGCTCAGAATACAGAGAAAACTAAAGCAAAAAGTGACTTTTTCATCAAAAATGTAGCTAAATACTAAGCTGCATCTTATTGCTGTGTAACAATATGTGACAATTGTCACTTTTCCATTTAGCCTCAAATTGCACGAATATAACTTGCACATAAAAATTTACCTAATGGAAAAAAGACAATTTCGCCAAAACTCTTGTTTTTTGATAAGTTTTTGCGCTGGCAAGAAGTGGTTTTTCAGGTGTAGTGCAAATGGTATATCAAGCAAAACTGCAATGGAAAGACCTTTTTCTGCAACTAGAGTCAAGTTAATTAAGAAAAAAACGGATGTTGATGTATGTTACAAGAAGCGAAGAAGAAGAGTTTGAAAAGAAACATGGAAAAAGAAACAGGAAACAGAATAATTTTTTTAAAATTTTAGTACAAGATAGAGGGGTAATATATAAGAATAATGAATATATCTATAAATCAACATGATATTTACATTAGTCACCATGTTTATGGAAAGACTTCTCATGTCATCTCGCAATAATAAATAAACAAATCATCGCATATGTGATTTAATGGAAAAATGGACATTACGCACTTCTGTTTTTTGGACATTTAGTAAATATCAGTAAAGTTTTGCGCTTATGTCCAATGGAAAAGCGACTAATAAGTGCGCAATATGTGTAATGACAATAAATTGAACTTGAATCTGAAAATGTAATCCACAACCGCTGTCATTTGTCAAACCACATGGGTTTTATTGGTGAATCAGTATTGGAGAAGATGACGGTTTTTCCACGTTCACTATGGAACTACTATAATAATAGTAACTTGTATTTCTATAGCACCTTTAAAAACTGAGTTTACAAAGTGCTTTGACAGACAAAGCAGAAGGGCACAACAGCAGAATACCCAGGAGTCAAACAGTAAACAAGTAAAACAAGACGCAAGCAAAGACACGAAAAACATAGAAAAACAACACAGTAAAAGAGATAAGAACAGCAAAGTAGAAAAACATGACACTCCACATACATTTAAATATTAAATAATTAAATATTAAAAAATTCAAATATTAAAAAGAGACAACATCACATAAAGGCAAGTCTATAAAAAAAAATAAAAGCTTTTATTTATATAGCACCTTTAAAAACTGAGTTTACAAAGTGCTTTGACAGACAAAGCAGAAGGGCACAACAGCAGAATACAACTGAAAAAACAAGACCCAAGCAAAGACACTAAAACATAAAAAAACAACACAACACAATAAAAGAAATATGTACAGCAAACTCCAAAACATGACACTCCGAATAAATTTGAATGCATCGAAGTAGAGAGGGCAGAGATTACATAACATGATGCTGTCAAATCTATGTAAAAATGAAGGAATGGAATAAAACAACATCATGTTTGTACAAATGTGTTTTAAGAAGTGGTTTAAAACATTGTCACAGATTCTGCAGGCCTTATCTCCTCGGGCAGGTCGTTCCAAAGTCGAGGGGCCCTGATGGAGAAAGCGCGGTCACCTTTAGATTTAAGCCTCGACTTTGGAACAGCAGGGAGCCCCCCACCCCCACCCCGAGGATCTAAGGCTGCGTACTGGCTCATAAGTGGTTAACATGTCAGCTATGTAGCTAAGGGCCAGGACCAATCAGGCTTTAAAAGTGATCAGTAAAATCTTAAATCAGTTCTAAAATGCATCGAGAAATTGCATTTTAACCCTTTATAGGGCACTCATAGAAGCACTTTAGTGTGTTATTGGAGGAGATAAGAATACTTCATTACTTTTGTGAAATTTTTCAAAAATTGTTATTGTCATGTAGAAAATCAAGGTCAATGAAGTTACCATATTTGGTTCCTTGCCCATAAGTGACAAAAAATAAAAACTATCCAAGAAGTATAAATAAGAAATACAAGAAAAACACATATAAGTTGAAAGGAGCATGTATTTTAGAACATTAGACCAACATAAGTGCTGATCCAGACCCCTGTCCACATCCACATTCTCTCTTTGAACATCATTCCTTACATTAGTACCATTACTTCATGGTACCTAACAAAGCAGGTACACTCACTGTTCATGCAGAGGTGGACCTTACAGACCCTGGAGACCACATTGGACCTGAGATTGTTGACTCACTGGGTATGGTCACATGATGTTTTTTAAATCTGATTTATTTTTCCAGAAGAAATTAATTCGGAACTAAAGTATTTTCTCTTCTGTTTACATGGAAATGTTAAACCCAAATAAAGGTTTACATGAGGTATTAATGAGGTAGATAAGTGAGCAAAAGGGTTTGCGCTGCAGTGCTCACGTTGCCTTGTTCTGGCAGCCCTTCTGTTAGCTTAGCTTAGCATAGTCACTGCATTTCTATGGTCACACGTAGCCAGTTTTTTAAAGGTGATTTGTTGTCTTTTGTAAGTGATTTTGTGAAATCCGATTCTACCTAATTATTTCTTTAGATCCACGACTTACTGCACTCATACAGTCTTGGGACTGTTGTGTTGACGGAAGTTGGAAAATCTTTTTGTTGGAGGGGATGCATGCGCTAAATTAGCTTTGCTTTACCGTTTTAGCTTTGCATTAGTTTTTATTTCCCAAGATTTTATTGGTGCAGTAAGTCACATGGCCATGATTTGAGCCTGAATTTGTGATCATATTGACCCCACCGAACTAAAGTAATGATTAGGGAGAACTGAATTTCACAAAATCACCCATAAAATACTACAAATCACCTATAAAAGCCTGGCTACGTCTGACCATAGGAATGAAGTGATTATGCTAAGCTAGGCTAAGCTAAGCTAACGGAAGGGCTGCGAGAACAAGTCAGTCGGTGCACTGCAGTGCAAACTGATTTGCCCACTTATCGAACTCATTAGTGCATGACAAATGAATGAATAAAAAAACAGGTGATGAACTCTTCCTTCAGGGTTTTCCAGGCTGGTAGATCCCATCAGAATAGCCCACTGGAACGGTTTGGTAAGACTAGACTGCAGTGCATATTCTTCCGCCAGCGCAGAATGTGTGCGTCATCACGACAGGACAAGACAACGAGCATGTGCAGAATGGAAGGAATAAAGTCCAAACAGAATAAAGGGTTTACATGTCCGAGGAATAATTTAGGTCGGAATTAAAAGGGGATTAAACCAGTGACTTTAATTGGGTTTAAATTTAATCCCAACTTTTCTTTTTCAACTGGAATAAGGTGTTTATATGGGCATCTTAAATAGGATCTGACCTTTAATCAGATTAAACCAGGACTACAAGTTGTCATGTAAACACACGGATTATAACTGTTGCTGTCACTGTCTTGTAATGTATGTGGAAATGACTAAAAATAGTCACTTTCCCAATAAAGGGGTAGGGACTCATAGAAATACTCTGAAATTTGATATTTCAACTTCAGTGTCTTATTGGAGGACATAACAAGACTTTATTACTTTTGTGAAATTTTTCAAAATTTTTATTATTATGTAGAAAATCAAGGTCAATAAAGTTACTATATTTGGTTCTTTACCCTTAAATGGCAAAAAAAAAAAAAAATGTTATAAGAAGAACACATGTAAGGTGAGAGGAACATGTATGAACATAAGAACATCACTTTCAGAACATTAGAACAACATAAGTGTTGTAACTGGTGCTCTCGCTGTTTTGTAATATGTGTGGAAATGACCAAAAATAGTCACTTGCCTGATAAAAGGTTAAGCGAGTCCAAAGTGAATTTGGAATTTGGAGAGCAGGGACCTTTTTTTTTTTTTTTTAAATTACATACTGAGATTGTCCTCTTCAGCCACTCGATGGTAAACACTAGCCATAAACACTGCTGCAAGTTCATAGAAGCCTATCTTTGTTTTTTATCAAAGTGACAACAGGGAGAAAGAAAAGGGAATGAGCCGAGAGACGGAGCAGTGTGTGGAGAGCTGGCAACCCACAATTTAGTCCAGACTGTGGAGACATAAAATCAAGTGCACTAGAGGAAGGGTTACTTCAGGAGCCCTCTGTGGGTTCTAAACTGGGCCACTCCGACGACGGCTGTGAGAGCTTCGGACTGAGTGATGCGAGCTCTGCTGAATGATGGCACAGTGGAAATAACTAGAAAACAGGGAAAATAGGGGGCTCTCATTGACTTGGCCCAGATTGTATGATTTATATGGGTTATTTGGTATGCATTTGGGCAGCGAGGCAAGGTAATGTGTTTGCAGTGAGCTCTGGAGCGGTGCACGGGGATGAATGCTATGGGCAAACCCCTGCCTCTGACAGGAATAGTATAAGTTAATTTGTTTGGATTACCGGCAGTCAGTCAAAGGCACCATCTCACATCCCTGTCATGTGTGATTGGAAAATATATTAACAACATACGGTCATCTATTTTATTGAAGTTTCATACTAAAGCCCATGTGGCATTTCTTTGAAGATTAAAAGGCTATTTGTCTCAGGACTGGAAGAAAATAACAACACGCTGTCAGACGGCGTCATGATGTTATGTTTGGTGAATTTGTAGCAGCCCCCATAAACAAAATATTGATTATTATTGTTTTTTTCTATTCTTTTCTTATAGCAAATATGATATATGTTTGCAGATTGAACAAAAAGTAGTCCTAGATGCAGGAGGGTATGTTTCATAGCTGTTGATATCATTATAATTATCACAGTAAATTGCAAAAACAAAAAAAAACTGTAAGGGTTAAAATAGAACTTAATCAATAGGAGTTTTAAAGAAATCGACTTATACAATAACAATAGTTTGAAACACTATTGGAAATTAAATATCTTTGACTTAATTTGGTTTATAAGATACATTTCATTGCAATTGTACAGATTGTGTCCTCAAAACCTCCCAAATTGCTACGTTTTTAAGTGTTATTATGGTATTTTACAGCGTTGCCCTAATTTATGGCAAAGACCCATTTCCATTAGCATTAATGTTGCTAAAATAGGTCGCTAGGCTACTGAGTTTATTTAAACCTGCTTATATTGATACTTTAATGTCTGTTTGTGCAAATTGTGCTGTTTTTCACCATCGGCCAAAAGTATATTCTGATCTAAACTGCTGATCCATTAATCCTATCAATACATGTAAATAATTGATGTAAAATGCAGTTTGTCATCTTTTCATGGTCTTCAGATATGACCCATTTGGACGTTCAGAGGCTCCGTAGTGAACGTAGGAACCCTGTAATCTTCTATAACATTGATTCACCAGTAAAACCCATGGAGTTGGATCAATGACAGTGGATGGACACACTTGGTTGATGTTCAGTTATTGATATATTTTACTGAAAAAGTCACCTTTTCTTCAATTTTTTTCTGTTTTGATACAATAACCTTTGACTTTACTCTGAGCTTTTATGAACCTCTTCATGATCAGTCAATTAAACAGAGGAAAATAGATGATTTTCACTGGAAAAATGCAAAATTCAGAGGATAATGTCATAACAAATGGTGATAAATCACTTAAATAAAGAGAAAAATAATTTGAGAGCTGCCACAAAAGTCACACTAGGTCCTTAAGGGTTAATTTACAGATTGTGTAACATGTTTTGCTGTTGTTAAAGAAATAATGGCAAAGAATTACCTGCGAGTTCAGCTTTGGATCTCTGATTCACACAGCTGCTTTTAGCCTTATGCTAATCTGATATATTATATACATTATAAAACTTCAACAGCTATCGCAATCTAGGAAATTCAGCTTTATACATGAAAATCTGGAAGGATGTTTACTTCATCTTCACTGGTCCTAAATAATGCAAAAATGCAGACAAAAACAACAACAAAAGTTTTTTTTTTTTTTTTTTTTAAACCTAAACCTCTAGAAACCAGAAGAAATAAACTGATTTTTTTGTTTTTTATTTTTTCAAACACATATCTTTATTAAGGATTTAACATATTACATATAGATTCTGACATGAATTAATAACATCATGTGGGTCTCCCCTGAACACAAATCCCCAGAACCCCACCCCACCCAAGACCACCTCTGAATTCCGAAACAGCAGCAAAAGTAAACAACAAAATAATAATTGACAGATAATATAATTAATAGTGACTTAAATACTTCTCAACATCCATTTTTGTATATCTGATACATAATCAAACAGAAAAAAAAACAAAAAAACAAGGGGTATGGTCTCACTTCGTAAGTTATAATGATGAGATATCAGGCCTCGATTCTAAAAAATTTTAGAAATGAATTCCATATCTTGTGGAGGTTATGAGTTTCCTGTTTAATTGTGTACATGAACCTTTCAGTAGCTATGCAGGATGAGAGTTCCATAGTCCATGAATTCAACGATGGACAATCAACACTTTTCCAATGTCTAGCTATAAGAACACTTTGCATGAAATAAACTGAAACTTAGTTTGGTAGTAATGCACTTACTGTAACTTTTAGAAAATTGGGATTCCAGTCATGGATGTTGATTTTCTGATCCTCCAGCCCAATGTTAAACTGCACATCCAAGTCAAAGAATAGATATAAAAAAAAAAAAGAAAAATCCAAGCATCAAACTAACATTTTTATTTGTTGATGTATTATTTTGCCTTGGATGCCTGATGTTAGCCATTTGTTCTGCCAGTTCTGGTAATTTGTAAAACAATCCTATTGGCACTGATTAATCTGTGTTTGTCTTTAGCTTAAAGGCTGATTTGTGCTCTTAGGGGGAAGTTGAAGAAATGAGATTAATTGTGCTCTTGAACTACACTTTATTTTCAGAAGAGGATGTAAACAGCCTGTAAGTAGCACATTCCTCTTCTTCTTCCTCTCCTCCTTCTTCTTCTACTCCTCCTCTTCCACCCTCTACTGGCCTTTAACATGTGCACGTGTTCAGCACAATATGTTGACTCATACTGAATCATAATAGATCACAATACTTGACACGACTACTTCCATATTTGTCATATTTCTGAAAAAACACCTGTTACACCTGCTACAAAAAATGTTTGTTTTAGTTCAGATATACATAGCTATGCAACCAGGCAGGTGACCAGAGGTAATTTTACACAACCCAAATCAAGAACAAACGCAATAAAACGAATGGTAATATACAGAGCTATGCAAGAATGGAACAAACTACCGGAACACAACACATAAGAAAACTGTAAAACAAAATTCAAGAAGTTAGTCAAGAAGCATCTCTTGACCATAAGTGACTGCTACTTTTTTTTTTTTTTTTTGGATTAGTGATAGTTAACAAGACATTGTGGACAGAAAAACAACAACAATAGCCTGGTTAGGGGCGACTGGGAAAAGGGGAAGAAAGAGAGAGGGGGGAGTGAGGGGGAAAATAATAGTTGTTGTAATAATACAAATATATAATAATAACAGTAATAATAATAATAATAATAATAATAATAATAATAATAATACCAGTAGCCTAATTTGCTAGTATTATTGTGGCGGTGGTAGCGGCAGAGGCAACCACAACACAACGAGTTAAATAATTTAATATTTGTAAAAATGTATTTGCATCAGTTACTATCTGTTTTGAGTTTATATGAATTAATTTAAATGAATATGGCTATGGTTAGGCTATAAATAGCTATAAATGATTGATACTTGGGCTAATTGAATATATGTACTGTATAGACTTTGCTGTTGCTGACCTAAAGGAGCTGTCGTGTCTGTATTTTGTCCGATATTTGTTTTCTTTCATGTTTTGTTGTATGTGGAAAATTGCTTTGTATCATTCATTATATTGTATGTAATTTGCATTGACAAGTTGTAAAGATCATTGTAAGGACCCCAAGAAGAATAGCTGTAGCTATAGTGCAGCTAATGGGGATAAGAAAGAAAGAAAGAAAGAAAGAAAGAAAGAAAGATACATATAATGTTATTTATTTATTTATATTTATATTTTATTTTATTTATTTATTTCGAACATGCAAAGAAACAAATAAAACAAAATGAAGCAAATTTAAACAAAAAAACAACATTTAAATGAACAGAATCTTTCTTCAAGTCCATGTAAGTCTGAATTTTGCTTGGTGGAACACATGCATCCCAACATATTGCACAGACGACATGTATGTTGAAATATTCATGTCTTGTATTTAAAGCAGAAAGAAGTCTTATCCCTAAATCTGTAAATCTTTGTGTTTCTCCGGCGTTGTAGGTTGAATCCTAATTTTTGACTCCGCTACAATTCCGACATCCGGCGAGGAATTTCGGTCGGGCTTTGCATTCCAATTTAACTGGGGATTTTCAGCTGTTTATTCACAGGCATTTTATGATGATGATTTTGCCCTCTTCAATCCATAGACGTTGTTTTTTTGTTTTTTTGTTTTTTGTTTTTTTCCTCTGTGGTAATATTCCCCATCTGTCTGAAATCTCCTTTTAGTGATCAATTTCCTCGCCTTAATCTGTGAGGCGTGTGTCACATCGGAGTCGGGTGAAGTTATTTTTAAGACAATGCGGCTGTGTGTCTAGACGGTGTTTCTCAGCTAAACAGAAGATCGATACGTATTGACAGGCTTCTGCGGATTTTTCTGTCTGTTTTTGTCGCATCTGTATCTATTTTGCTGCAAGGACAAGGGACACAAGGTTTGTTTTTGTACATTTGTGGAGCACAAGTTCACCCAGCATCCCATTTTTTTTTTTTTTTTATAATTTACCATTGGGAAATTGGTTGTGAACCAGTAACCCACATGGGCAAAAAGACAAATGGAGACTACCATATTTGGGTCGACAGTCTGGTTTTCCAATTCACACTTGGGACTTAGCTGTAAATTTCGCCTGCGAGCAGTGTAACAGGGATTGTGAATGACACCATCCCCTCCTAACAAACTCAGTTGAGGTGAAGAAGAGGAAGAAGAGGAAGAGGAAGAGGAAGAGGAAGAGGAAGCGAAGAGGCCAAAGAGAGCATAGACGGTGGAACAACCTGCTGCTGACACCTCCACATATTAGCAGCCTTTAAGGGCCTCCTCTGTGGATTGTAACATGACCATGTTACCTGTGGCACCTCCTCCTCATCCTCCTCCTCTTCCCCCATCTCCCTTCCCTCCCTCCTTCCCCCCTCCTCCTCCCTTTGGCTGACATTCTCCTTCCTCACTTTTAATTGCACCCCCGGGGCTCTTTCAGGGTTGCCGTGGAAGTCTTCAGCTCACCGGGCGCGATAGGGTGCTTCACCGTGATGCTCATATCGCTCGTTAGGGAAAAAATCTAAAAAAAAAAAAAAAAAAAAACAGGGAGAGAAGGTTTGGAGATGTAGGTGGGAGAAACTGAGGCCTACACAAAGAGGTCAGTCCCGGGTCTAGTTTAGGCTAAAATGCCACCTAGTCCTATTGCATTGGAACATGTGCCATTAGCTGGTCAGATCCAATATATATTGACGAATGCATTTATGTGATTCTCTGTGTCCCTGTCTCTATCCTCATGCTCCCGTGTTCAATAAAACCAATAGATACATTTAATAGCTAATTGTTCTGATTCCAAATGTTATCCCAGGCAATTCTTTGAGCGTAGAATCACGGGGCATTCTAAAATTGGCAGCAGACACATTAATCTTGCTTACCCAGCACACAACACAATGCACAAGTCGTATTGTTCTATGGCGACTCTGGCGCAATCCGTGACAGGCAATTTAAAGCAATTTACTTTTTTCATTTTTTCATCAAGCATTTTTTTTTTTTTTTTTTTAATGCAATTAAATGGCACATGATATGAAGCGAGAGAGCGAGACAAAAGCGAGAGTGAGTGTGTAAGGAGGGAGAAAATAAAGGCAGCCTGTGCTTGTTGTAAACACTGCCTCTTAACTGGGAGAATATAATTATGGTGTCATGTTCTATTACACACCTTCATTATGACGATGGTGCTCCCTGAGAAAGCGAACAGGGAAAGACGAGACCTGTGGCTCTTTTTCAAAAATCACCTACAGCGACGGGTGTTGGAGGAAGATGACTGTGAACAAGAACACACTCGCTGTCACTTTCACCGCCAAGGAGATGGTTCTGCTTTAATTTCCATTTCTTGTAAGGAAAATTAAGGTTTTTTTTTTGTTTTTTTTTTGGTTTAAAAAGTAGGACTAATTTTTTTCCCTAATTTCTATCACTTTTGATAACATAGGGCCAGTAGTGGAAGCAGTCTTCAGATTCTTTTTTCACACAAAGTAAATTAAAAAGTTCTCCGATCATAACCTAAGTTAATAGTAGTAATGGTTTACTACTATATTAGAACAGAATTCGTAAGATAAGTACTTAAAGAGCTAATCAACCACCAGAGACCAACAGCATCTACTGATCTAAAACGTTTTATCCCATGAATTCTATCAATACACTCAAATACTTCAAGAAAAATGTAGTTTCTCTACTTTTCAGCACCTGTTGGACGTTCAGAAGTTCTGTAGTAAATGTGAAATGCTGTCATACTCTACAACAGTGATTTCCTCAGTATAATCCATGTAGTTATACAAATGATACCGGTAGTAAACGTTTATTTTTACATTCAGTTATTGATATATTTTGTTGAAAACATCACCTTTAGCTTCAGTTCTCTGTTCTGATAATACTAAGGTTTGAATTTATGCCAAAATATCATAAAGACCAACACACTGTCATTAAATTTATATATGAAAATACCTGCTTTTCACTGAAAGATGCACAGGATAAAATATTAAACAGTGATAAATCACTTGAGAAAAATGAGTTAGCTTCATTTAGTGATTATTTTCATTCATCGAGTTTGTTAACGTTCATAAGATAGTGAAAAATGCCTACAGTTATCCAAACTGTGACATCGAGCCAAAGTTCTAACCTCAGAATCATTAAAAAACATCATATTTGTAAAAAATAATTAGAAGAAATAGTATTAAATTTGCACAAAAAACTCAAACTAGGACTACTATAACCTATTAACCTCAGCGTAAGGTCTGTTTTTTACTCTAATTTACTGACATTATTCCCCTGGTTCTGATGTCAAGGGCAGATTCACCACTTGAAGATATCTATTGAAAGACAGAGAAATACTGTGCATGGACACCATCTTTTGAAGGGTTGTTTTTGCAAAAGAATTTAAGTTTGCTTTTTTAGTGAACATCCTTGATATGTCACTACACGACACCCCTGAATTTCCACACAAAACATTTTTAAAGTGTTTAAATGTATTGTTACCATCCAGCCAGCAGGAAATAGTCTGAATAAATTCATGCAGGAAACAAAAATGTTAAATATCTCACCAAATTATAGAGATATTAATTCGCATGGGGCGAATATTATCACAGGTAGCTCATTTGCAGTAGAAATTTTACTTCACAGATTGCAAAAAACACAGATTCACATGGGATTGTGATTAAAGATGACTTTACTTTGCAATTATTACAAATTACCTGAGGTGCTCACATAATACCAGCCTTGGGCGAATAGGGCTTGTGAAGTGTTTGTACATGGAATAACAATGATAGAAACAGTTGCAGATTCATTGCCTGTAGCTTGCTCAGTAGTTCCAACAGTATACAGTTTAATTTATGACAATGCACCATGTTTTATAAGGTTGTTACACATAAAAAAATCTTAATCTGAAAAGTAGCTAAAGCAATCAAGCAAATGTAGTAGGGTAAGAAGACTAATTTCAGCCTGTAAGATAAAATGGAGTGGAAATCTACAGTAGAATACGATAAAATACTCACAAAAACCTCATATGTGGGCAGTACTTGAGTAAAAGTACTTAGTTACATTGTCCGACTGGCTGTGCTGCCCCGTCCGTGAACTTTTATGGAGTGGCACCACGACACTATTACATCTCTGTACATAAATTGGTTAGTTCACCGCTGTCAGGACTGATACAAATGTTAAAGCTATAAATAAAGATTCAAGTTGTTATCAAGTGAATTTCGCTTCACCGTAGCTTCATCTTTCATTCACCCTCCCCCTCTTGCTCATAGCTCAAATGTAAAGCGGCAGGCATTTTGTCATCGCCACTGGGCTACACGAGACACCGTCGCTTTCTTAACCCGCCATGACATTTTTTTGACGTCGCAAAATAAAGCTTTAGCTGACTTACTCCTGGTCGTGGTCCCTTGTCAAGAGAATTATCAGGGCAGGGAGCTGTACAATATGGCTTCTAGGGTATGACAAATGTGGTCAAGGGGCGAGCAGTCCTTAGGGACGACGGAGCCCTCCATATAGTGAAAGCATTAGCTTCCACAGTGACATTATGAAGAAATCTATTGAAAAGGCCGGCTTCTCAGGGCTGGGGGACTCGAGGTAGAAAGCTTCATGAGTCCACCCCAGAGACTGACTGGTATTTCCAACCATGCTGAAGCCTACAGCAAATCAATACCTCAAAGTCCCACATGCTCCTCACCAGCGTCAATTAAGTAAATTCATAAAGTCGGGTGTTCTGGGAGTTGGGGGGAGGGAAATAAAAAAGGGAAATACTAGAGAGAGAGAGGGAGAAAAAGCAGAGAAAAACCATCCAGTCATCTAGCAAATTTGGATAGGAAACAGGGCTTCTGCCATGAGAGTTGCGGCTTAGAGGAAGAAGTGAGTGGTGGTCTGAGAGACTATTTCTCCACGGGCATTATTAAGAAGCCTGACAGTCCATCTCACTTTCACCTGCCTCCATCAGCACACGCACTGTTGACCCGGGAGTCTTTTCTCTCCACCACCCCCCCCTCCCTCCCCTTGCTGAGCCAGGCAGAGGACACATGCAAAGTGACTGGCTTTCAGCAAAAAGCCCAGCGATAATGCATATCAGCGCGGGCATATGCAAGCAAAGTAGGCAGCAGTAGGGGGATGGGGATGTGGAGGCAGGACGGAGAGGGGGAGTAGAGGGTGGGGGGTGTTGGGGGAGTGCTATAAACTGCAGCGCACAAGGGAAAAGAGAAAGAAGGGACCTAACCCCCAGCTTCAACCGTTCGCAATTTGCCTCATAAGGGGAAAACAGGGCATGCCTTGGCTGCCTCTGGAAGACAGGTAGCGTAATGGATGGGCAAGTCTCCCAGCCTGACTGCTGACGCTGCTCTGACAGGACGTTTCTACCTCTCCTTCACTCCCTCCCTCGCCTCGTTTGGCCTCTCAATGTTGTCGCGGTAACTATATTTGATACTGAAAACTTTCTCTTTTTTTTTTTTTTTTTTTTTTTTTTGCTAATGCCTTCCTGCGAGCCATTATACTGTCACGTGCGGAGACTGTAAACATTTGCAGAGGAATTTGTGTAGAGGATGACAGCTTGACATTTTGTGGACTTGGAGAGGAATCTCATGAGGCATCCCATAATGCATTGCGTGGGCATACATTTTAAATCAGCTCTTGATTAGAAAACTTATACCAGGTAGGTAGGTAGGTAGGTAGGTAGGTAGGTAGGTAGGTAGGTAGGTAGGTAGGTAGATAGATAGATAGATAGATAGATAGATAGATAGATAGATAGATAGATAGATAGATAGATAGATAGATAGATAGATAGATAGATAGATAGATAGATAGATAGATAGATAGATGTAACTAAAGATATCTGTGAACTACCGGTGAAGTGACCTATGCTACAATGTTGTTGATTTAAAAAAAGAAAACCCTTTTAGAGCTGACGAGCATCTTTCCATGACTTTGGACACTGTGCCCTCAGTGTACTCCAGGATGAGCTTGTGGTAAAAGTGAAAGCAAACGATAGTGAAAGTCTTTATGGGCCTCTGCCAGTGCAAAATACGCAGCTAAAACAGCTGAAAATGTACAACTGTATCAAAGTCTCAGTTGTGTTTTGAACCGATGCTGTTTGACAGGCTGGCATCGAAGTGAAATGTGCAGCTACTGTATTTTGTTTATCGAGCCAACAAAGAACCCCAGCCGACATCAAAACCCCTGCACAAAAGTTGCTACAAAGCTGTCCCAGTCGATGTGGTGAGACATCTGTTTGTATAAAGCGCAGCGGTTGTTCTGTGACACTGCTTGATGGTTTTGTTTTTATTTCTGCGGTATCAGATTTTTAGATACTAAACTTAGAAAAACTGCGGTATTGTGACAGCGCTACCGGCTCTACTCCTTCAGCCGACACCTTTCCGCTCACTCCTCTTCTCTCGCTCCATTTCCTTCCCTCCCTTCAGTCTGACCGGCTTCACTTCTGCATGCAGGTCAGGGTGCTTAATTCATGTCCAGAGACATCGTTTCGTCATTCCCTAACATACTGAGCGAGGAAAGCCGACCAGACCTGCCATACATCGGTACTAGACGACACCCTCCCTCCACTCCCTCCGCCTCGTCTTCTGAGAGCACGCGATATGGAGGAACGTTGCAGACGCTCCCCAGCGGACCCACTGATAACCCCTCTACCAAACCCCAGCCGTGGAACAGTGGCGGCCTGGATATCGCCCAGCCGGGGAGGAATAATGAGAACAAAAGCAGAATACATGGCCTTCTTTCTCTTCCTACCCCCCCCCCCCCCCCCCCCCACCTCCGTCCTGCTTTATTCTTCTCGTTTCGTTTTCTTGTCATGTTTGCCAGAGCATTCCGCATCGGCCTTCAGATGGAGGTAGAGCAAAGGGGAAGGGTGGGAAACGGAAATGATTGAGAGGCGGGGGAGCGGAGATATTCCAGTGCCCACATCAGGGGCTTTCTCTGTGGTTTGCAAACAGTCATTTTGTTCAGTATCTTTACACTGATCTTAAGGTAATAAACTGGGGTTGACTTTGCCCAGGGTCTCCATTGGCATTCTGCTGGGTCTGATAACAAAGTGTGCCGAAGCAGATTGTTTAAAAAGATAGAACGGGCCGCTCCACACAGAGCCATGCACTCTATTAGATGTTGATTCAGGGGCTTAATGCAGATAAAGAAGCTCTACACATGCTGTACAAGATGTAAGCCTATACATTGATGTGTAAAATTTCTAATCGGATATTTGTCATGTTAGACAGCACACGGCCTGCCGATCAATCAGATGACTGACAGCCAACATACAGTATGTGTGCACATGAATGTAGATCAGGGATTGTGAGTGAGGTGGCGAAAAATCAGTTACACACAGAGTCAGAGTCTTCTGCCTGGAGTATGTGGATGGTAATGTATGTGCTGAGATCTCCCACAGATCAGTCTGTACGGGAAGAGGGGTGTTGAGATTTTATATTTGTTATCTTAACCCTATGCTTAACTTCTAACTTTCTTTTTAGATTGCAAGTATGTGTGCCATGCAGCTACCAAGAGAATAAAGTGAATTTTTTATGCCAGGGTTGGTCTCATAAAAACAGTATGCAAAGGTCATGAGGGCAAGTCCCACAACACTGCAAACATGAAGCGATAAAAAAAGATATATATTGTATAAAAGATAAAAGAAAGAACACGAGTATAAAAAAAAGATGCGATCCACAATGTTCCATCCCACTGCAAAATAACATGAAGCTTTTCGACTGTAAATTCTAAAATGCAAAACCACTGCAAAAAACACCAATATTTTGTCACAGTCCGAGATTATTTTTTTGTCTGATTAACTCCCAAAAGTCAAATCGTAAAACGCATAATGATGCAAAATCAGCCAGTCTGGAGGAAAATAGTTTCTCAACTGACTGATCAATAAGTTAGTTCAGGGTCAAAATGTCTGAAAGCTCCAGGAAATTAAAAACACAAATAAATATAAACCTGAAGCAATGGGTCTATAAATGAAAATAACCAGCAAAGAAATCGCAAGGCCGCCACTAAATGTGTTTTTATATTAAAAGCAGCATTTTTAGCTTCATTAAGCGCTGACGCCACAGGTGAAAAAATGTACAACTCAACACAGGTCCGCAACTTATCACAAGTACTGAGATTGTATGAGTCTTGACAGTGTTTTGTCTGTATTTGAAATCAAATTAGCATGGTTGTGTTGTTAACAAGGCTTTTTTGAGGTTTTAATTAAGCACTTACGTGTCTCTTTATACATGTTGAGTCTGTGTCATGTCAAACAGGGTAAAATTCTGAGAGTGAAAACACTTGAATTGAGAGAGCAGCATCGGAAAACAATTTGTAAAGAAAAGCGAAGGATCTAAGAGGGGAATATGAATAATAAACCCAGGGCCAGTCATTTTATTATTTCATTTCTGGTTTCATTTGCCGTTTCCATGCTGTGCTGTTTTTGTTTATGAATTGGTTTTCTTGTTTTATCATTTCAGACCTGGTATATCTTCATAAATCCTTATTTCTGCTGGTGTTGGGAGTATTGTTTTCTAAAGCGACTTGTGGGGAATGTTGTTCTTTTCTGTCATCTCTCAGCTGCTTCTTTTTTGCACTTGATTTTGACTCAATTTCAGCTGAAGTGTATCTTCAAAAAGGCTGAAATTTGGCTGGGTTCGTCTTGACTACAGTATATGAATCGACACTTTCAGCAGTAAGAAACTGCTTCCTCCCCTCCCAGTATTGACAGTCTCCTTTTCTCTGTGAATGTTCCAGGTGGTGGTTGCCACCCTATGTGAGACCGAGGAACCTTCTCCTGCTTCAGTAGATTACAGCATGAGGACTGATCCGATACTCTGACCAAAGATCACTGGACTCTGGATTGGACCACTGAGGGCGGAGAAGACAGAAGGCATGAATAGAAGGAAAGTTTGCGTTTTGCTAGTGCTGTGGGTCATGGCCCACCTCAGCTCTCCAGGGTACGGACTCAGGGCCCTGCGAAGGACTACAGGGGGGCGGAGGGGGTCCACGGGGCTGACGGGACAGGACGCCAACGGAGTGCCGCTCAGGCGTTCCAAACGAGGATGGATGTGGAACCAGTTCTTTTTGTTGGAGGAGTACACCGGGACAGACATGCAGTATGTCGGAAAGGTAATTAAAAATGCTGTTATCTCTTGTTTTTATAATTACATAAGGATTACAAAACTAGAGCCTGCTGTGGTCGAATCTAAATCGAAAAGTTTCAGATCACAAAATTTATACTTAATATCAAAGAAAACTCCAGTCTCTGTTCTTCAGTGATTAAAATGCCTTCTTTATTATGGCATCATCCCATTAAACAGACTGTTTTGTGTTTCTGCATGACATTTGACAGGGAGGCAAACTGAAAATGCTCACCCATGCAATGACATTTATATCTATATGTACAGTATATATGGATGTATGACAGAAATATGTACATAGATAAAAAGCATCATAAAGTATGGAAGAATCAATAACTCATAAGAGAATACATCAACCAGCATGCTTGACTGACACTTTAACTAGCTAACTAACTAAGGGAACAAAATGTGTAGTTTAACTTTTAGGGACCTGACATTAGTCGCTTTTCCATTGGACATATATGCAAAACTTTACCGATATTTACAAAATGTCAAAAAAAAAAAAAACAGAAGTGTGTAAAGTCAGTTTTTCCATTAAATCACAAATGCGATGATTTGTTTATTATCGCAAGATGACACGAGAAGTTATTCCATAAACATGGCGACGAACGGAAATTTGTTGATTTACAGATTTATTCATTATTATTATATATTCCTGTACTAATTTAAAAAATAATTCAGTTTCCTGCTGTGTCCACACATACCCCGCCATGTTTCTTTTAAAACTCTTGTTCTTCGCTTGTTGTAACGTATGTCAACATCCATTTTTTTTAATTCACATGACTCTAGTTGCAGAAAAAGGTCTTTCCATTGCAGTTTTGCGTGATATACCATTTGCGCTACGCCTGAAAAACCACCTCTTGCCAGCACAAAAACTTTAAATTGAAAAACAAGAGTTTTGGCGAAATTATCGTTTTTTCCATTTGGGAAATTTTTATGCGCAAGTTATATTTGTGCAATTTGAGGGTCAATAGAAAAGTGACTTGACTGTAGCCTATCATTTGGATTTTTTCTGGGAATGGTCACATGACAGTGCACAACGACACCAGAGAAGTGTATGTAATGAGTGATTTTATGTTTGGGGCAGTGTAAAATTTATTAAACTGGTCTAATATGTGTTCAGATACTGGAGTGAAGTGGTATTTTGGATTTTAAAAGTAGGTGCTCCGCTTCCACATAACATAAGAGAAGAGATGAGACTACTAAAGCACAGGACAGAGAGTGTAGCAACTCCAGTCCACTTGGTGGCGATAATGCACCTCTAAGCTGGTTTGACAATAAACACTAAATACTGAGAAGAAGAAGCAGGAGTGAAACAGCAATGTCTTCAGGGCTGTCGAGAGTGGGCTAGCTATACAAGACTAAATTCACACTGTAATCACATTTACTGTTATTTTCTCCTACTGTGTTTACGTTACATTGTCTGCATTTTTCTACTTATTTCTTTCATCAACTTCAAATGCAATGTGACCACAATGGTGTAGTTTTAGACTCACGTTACCCCCAAAAACACTTGAACTTTCTATAGCAAACAAAAACCTCGTTCACTGTCTAGATCCCGGCCCTTCCTCTGCTTAAATGTGAACCTCCTTAAGATCACATCAGATTTTTCAGATGCTAGCAGCTCTATTAGTCATTTTATAACAATATAATATTCAAGGATAGAAAATATTTTGTTCATCAAGTTGGATGTTGTGCAATGATGCCATTAGATTGCTGACACTTTAATATTGTCACTGTCGGGTGGAGACCTCTTATGTCCAAAATGGTTATTTTTCAGGAAACTAGTTGCTTTTCCATTGACCCTCAAATCGCGCAAATCTAACTTGCACGTAAAAATTTACCTAATGGAAAAACGACAATTTTGCCAAAGCTGTTGTTTTTCGATTAAGCATTTTTGTGCTGGTGAGAGGTTTTTTTCGGGTGTATCACAAATTGGTATAACACACAAAACTGCAATGCAAAGACCTTTTTCCACAACTAGAGTCACATGAGTTAAAAAAAAACGATACTGACATTACAACAAGTGAAGAAGTGTTTTAAAAAACACATGGACACACCAGGAAACCAAATCATTTTTTGAATTAGTATGGAATGGAGGGTAATATATAGTAATATTGAACATATCTGTAAATCATGTATTTACATTCGTCGCCATATTTATGGAATGACTTCTCGTGTCATCTCTCAAAAATAAATAAACAAATCATCGCATTTGTGGTTTAATGGAAAAACGAACATTACGCACTTCTGTTTTCTCGACATTTTGTAAATATCGGTAAATTTTTCCACATATGTCCAATGGAAAAGCGACCACTGGAAAAACAATATTCAAAATAAATGAATGAAGTTCAGAGGTGTAGTCACAAGCCGTTTTCAACACTTTTTATTGGTAAATATTTCTAAAACCATCAGGCCAATGTGAAGACTGACCAATAGAATCGTTTTATGACAAAAAAAAAAAAAAAGACAGAAAATGGACTTAGGAGGTTTCCGCCTGACAGTGACGATATGACACAAACAGACCTATATTGGTTCAGCCTGTTTGCATAAATCAGACCAGTTTCTGCACTGGACCAGAACAGCCAAATGGGAAATTGACTATGACGATGATGATTAGACTCAATAATCATGACCAGAAGTCTGTTTTTTTTTCAGTTCATCCAAATTACAGCACAGCTCTGGAGTTCCCAAATGAAATCAGTATCAGCAGATTTTCTTAAAGCATCCATTTTCAGGAGGTTAAAATGTTAGAGTAGTACGGATGCAAATGTAAAAGTAGCAAAACCTATGTATTTTACATTAAGGCGCTCATAGTGTGTAATTTTAGCGATATTTAGAAATTCTACCTTCACTGTATTGTCCCCTACAGTGGTGATCTTTCTGGGTTTTTCGTTAAATGGTTAATAAATTCTGTTCCTCACTCAAACATCGTAACGACTATTAAAACTGGACCTGCTGTAAAACTGTAAAAACAACTGCTCGGACTGTAGATGGACTATTTTAAGGTGAGAAGAAGCTTAATGATTCTTATTTTTAGGTAATTATACACTAATGAGAAAATAATTATGAATATTATAGTTAATTTCTCTAATTAGATCCCAATAAATCTTGCACACTGGACCTTTGGAGAGCCCCGGGCGAACTTAAAACATGACATTAAAAAGAAATAAATTGACCAGTGTCGCCACCTAATAAATTAGAGCTAAGAACTTTTTTATGTCGGTGAAATTACAGTAATCATTGGCATCAACTGATAAAAACGAGGTAAACACAGCTCATAATTTGTGGTTTAATAATAAAAGAGTGCTAAACTATTGGCCTTGCTTTTCTATTTGGAGTCACAGTATAATAAATGAGAATCTCGGCTTCTTTTGTTGTGTTGAAATATTCCTCACAGTAAGATAGTGAAAAGTAATGTTTTGTTATCTGTACGAAAGCTCAAGTATTATATTTGCTTGAAATATATTTGCACCACTATTGATACCCAGCCCTGCTCATAAACAACGCAGACAATATCAACACAAACTCGGGTTGGAAATCGAGATTTTATTGCCTGTTCTTGGACAAACCCAATGCTGCTGTTTTCAGAGTCGTTCTGGTCAGTGATATTTGAACTGTTGGCTTTTCTGCAGCATCTGGAGCAGTTATAAAAAGAAAGAAAAAGCCAAATATACAGCAGCTTATGTGATGTAACACCACCTCAGTAGTGACCTCTTTAGAGAGCAAAATATTTGCAACATTGACAAAAAAAACACCCTGTATATCTCTGCAGCTCTCCTACACACCTCCTCCCTCATTTAGTGTATTTTCCTCCGTTTTTATTGTTTGTTCATTCTTCAGGGATAGAAGTGTTTTCCACTTTTCTGAGGGGAACTACCGTATACCCAACACAACTTAAACTTTTTGCATGTTGACATTTCCAAAGTAGCTATTTTTGTTCATTTAAAAATGTCTCATTATGTACTATCTTGTCAATACATATTTATGAAGATGCACCGCTCAGACTTTTTTAAATTCTCCCCATCCATCAGCCGGAATTAATGCAAGTTTCTCCAGATATCGCCTCATTTGCATATTACAGCCACGGAAAAATGAATTAGCGCCACGACTTTGGAAAGTTTAGTGATTTTGATTTTTTTATAATGAATATAAACACCTGTGATAGCTTTCCGCTGTGTGTGTGTTTTTTTTTTTTTTTTAGATAACATAATCCAACTACATCCCCAAAGGAACGTGAGATGCTTCAATACAAACCGCATCCTTTAAGCGTGTATCGTTTGGTCTCAAGAGTCATGTTTTCATCTGAAAGTTAACATGACATGATACTCCGATCGGCTAATGCTCAAGTATCGGACTTCCATCCATCCGCGGGCTTTGTTTGCTGTTGGCTGTCCGATATGTTTTGTGCTTACTGTCAGCTCTGTGGCTGCTTGCGCGATGTCCATTCCACTCACATCAAGGCATCCTAAAGCGTCTGTCTTGGCCTACATGAAATACGACTTCCTCCGAAGGTATTATTTGTTCAACAAAATGAAAACATAGTGTCGACCCAGATAACATTGGTGGGACGTACGAGAAGACGGGCCAAATAATGCTTACTTTACATGCAGCCGAGCGGAAGTCGAGATATCAGTCTCCTCTTCCAACCTACTGTAATTGAGGAGATTGTGAAGCGTTGTGGCAAGGTCAGGACGACTGGGGAGGAAGAAAGGCTGTTTTGTGCGAGGAGTTGAATGGGGCTAGTGCTTTGCATTCCTATCGTGTGTCCACGGAGGATAGAGTCATCCAACCAAATGGGATTCTGCAACATACGTCCTCCCTGAGTTGACTTTCAGCCCTGGTCTAAAAGGATTACAACATTCGCTGTGGTACGAGGCGAGCAAATACGGCAAAAAAAAAAAGTAGAATAGAAGAGAAAATAAAAGAGTGAGTGAAGATCAAACGGAAGAGCAGTGCATGATCAAACCTCTTCGTCTTTAGAGAGTGCTGATTGATGTGCCACTCGTCCTTTTAGCTTGTAAAAAGGACTAATAGCTGAAGAAGAATGGATTATCAGTGTGTGGTATACACTTTACAGAACCAGAGGCCGTGACCTGAGATCTTGCCTCCTGAAGACGCCATTAAAGCATCAACCTTCAAGCGCCACACTTAATCATGACTCTGAGCGCTTGTTGGCCCCCCCCACCCCACCCCATCCCAGCCCCCCCCAAGTACATGCAGCTGGGTGCTTCTCCTCATTGTCGGCTCACTAGCCAGTTGTCACATAGGATTGCAGTACGTAGATCTTATCTGATTGCAATTACTGTTTGTTAATTGCTAGATAAAGTACAAGTGATGAATGAAGCCCTGAAGGGAATGAATAGCTTTTGAGTCGAACACATGGTTCAACATCAAGAACAACCATCTGCATCTGTATCCTCAGGTGGAGGCCATATTTTTTTTTTTTTTTGTACAATACAGTGGCTCTAACGGAAAGAAAACAGCACAAAAAAAAAAACACAAAAGGAAAAGCTTTTGTCATTGCAAGTGACATCACAGCAACCAGAGAACACAGCATGGAACAAAACCACTTTTGTTTGTGCGGAAAAAAATGAATTGGAAATAACACAATGGCAGGTTATTATAAACAAGGGAGCAGCTCTTGACACACAGTAAAAGATAGAATGATGAAACTACACTTGAATTACAACACGTTGTCCCTAGTTATTTGGCCAACTCAATCTCTCCCGGTTGCTTTTTTTTTCTACGACTGCTTTATCGAGCCGCTAACAAATGAAACTGCAATCTTTCCTGAACAAGTGCAACAAAAGCATTTGGAACAGGAAGGAATTAAAAGAAGCGATTGTGATGAGAGGGAAAAGGAGACTCTGGCTGTGTTTTGTTTGGGAGCTGGTTGGCTGCTAATCTTGCTAATCTTGCTGTATTGGCCAATGATTTTTTTTCCTCCCCCCCCTGCAGGACGGGAATTGTGCGCTGTCTCTCATTAGCAGGCGAGTTGCGTACAGGCCTCGGAGGGCCCAGGCTGTCACTGGGGGAAGAGAATGTTTGTTTATTTCATTATTTCTTACTTTACCAAAGGGCACACATCCACTGAAAATGGTTAATGGCCTGTGGTTGAGGAGTGTTTGTGCTGCACTATCATATCTCATAAAGTATTTACAGCCTCTGATAGGCCCCAGTGGTTCTGGGCCTAGTGGGTAGACTCCACAACATAGTCCCTAGCAAGTGAACAATGTTCTCTGCATGTGAACAAACACTGCAGCGTGCACGTGCAAACACTTGCCCCCAGTAATGGGCTGCAAATCAGAAGAAAAAGGAAAAAGCAATTGAACGGAGACACAACACACTTCTTAGTCTTGTCCTGTATGACTCAGCAGTTGAGGCGACCCTGGTGGGAGGGTCTGGAGCAGGGGTGTCAAACTCATTTTAGTTCAGGGGCCGCATTCAGCCTATAATGATCTTAAAGTGGGCTGGGCCAATAAAATAATATAAATAAAAGGTTAAGAACTTATAAATAATGTCAACACAAAAGTTTTCTCTGTTTTTGAGTGAAAAAAGTAAAATTCCGTAAAGAAAATGTAAACTGTACTTGAACATAACATGAACAAATATGAACAACCTGAAAATTCTTAAGAAAAATAAGTGCAATTTTAACAATATTACGCCTTAGTTTATCATTTATACATGTGCATTACAAAGTACAGATCATAGTGGATCTACAAATACACAAAATATTTATTAACAGGCAGAATATTGATAAAATTCTACATACGTCTTTTAAGAAATTTCATATTGTTCATATTTTTTTTAGGTTATTCACTTTTTTTGTAAAGGGATAGTCTGGAAATATAAACATTTTTGTGTAATTTTACTTTTTTATTTACACAAAAAAAAGACAAAAATTTGTGTTTTTCATCATTTATAGGTTGTTATTATTGCATTTCACTTGTCTGACCCACTTCAGATTGAACTGACCTAAACTGATTTTCACATCTTTGGTTGTTATTATCGTTATTATAATTTTTGCATTTCACAAATTCATCCGAGGGGCTAGATTGGACCCTTTAGCGGGCCGGTTTTGGCCCCTGGACCGCATGTTTGACACCTGTGGTCTGGAGGATCTTCTAGCAACGGGGTTGAGAGGTGCGGGGATTTGTTTGTTTGTTGGGGGTAGGGTGGGGTGATGTTTTATTTTTTTCAGTCTCTGTTCATGCACTCCATTACCAGCTGCTCACCTTGGCATAGAAGCAAGGAGTGTGCAATATGTGACGGGCCTGGCGGTACCAGCGCCTGGCAGCCCCCCTGGTCTCCAGCGGCGACCTGGAGCACACATTGGCAGTGTTTGTTGATTAGGCGATAAGTTCCCGCTTGTGCGCTGGGAGGGGGCTACTTCAATTATGCTTCATGGTGCGAGCGGCGGGGGAAAGGGTGTGATGAGGTCATGCAGGGACGAGACTGGCGAACATCTGTCTGACAGCGGCGACGCGATGTACGAACGAGACGCGACGACATCACCGTGACACCTCGCAATTGTTTCCATGCGATCGCCCGCCCACCGCTGTTTCGCTCACACATAGGGTTTCATGAAGGGCGGACCAGTATTTCCTCAAGACGAAACATTTGAGTCGACAACATAAAACAAATTTTCTGTTTAATCATATAATCCCATTTTCTTTTAACTAGATCAAACTAAAATAACGGTCTAAAAGCCTTTGAATCCATCTTTTTTTTACTGGACTGCTGTTTTTACTCAGATATTACAGCCATTTTTCTGCTTCAAGATAAACATATTTAGAAATATTTCCACTTATATCCATTATTGCAATGATTAGGGATAAAATAAACATGGTAATTTTGCCTGCTGTCTCAATCAAAACATTAACAAAACATATAATTGGATGAAAATTGCAGATGAAAATCTACAACTTGACTCAGAAATGGTGTCTGTAGTGTATTAAAGTTTTACATTTATTGAATTATGCATGTTTAGTGGTGATCACATGGACCAGGCCCTTCAATCAGGTAGGATTTATGAATTTAGATGAATATTGGTGAAAACATTTGATATAATATACATTTATATGGACAATAGCATTGAGACCCATTGAATTCAGGCTTCTATATCATTGAGCTACAAAAATTCTGTTTACTTTTTCGTCTACGCTGGCAAAATTCTTTATATTCTTTATTTTTATTTAATTTTACTCATTTTTTTTCTATCAATGCTGTCGTTTTGAATGCTCTATACAGTTCAATCAAGTCTCATTCATTAAGAAAAATCATCCTATAACTAAGAAATAATGATTTGACATCATTTGACTGTCATTATAAATATGGACAAATGAACATTTTATCATTATGATGTTCCAAATCAATAGGAATGGAAAGTCAAGCAAACTATACATGAACTGTGTATTGATATGTTGTGTATGATGATGTGTATGATATGTAATTACAATGTGTAACATCATAAACAAGGCCACAATCCGAAAGTATTTCAAACAATGTTAATCCCAGATTAACTATGACCTTTTTTGCCCCCAGCACTCAGATTATTTTACCACTCAGGATAAATATAAAACAATAAATAAACAGAGGGAAAACATAGATAAAGCCCCTATATTTGAATGCAGACACATTACATATTATAGCTTTAAATCTAAAATGATCACTTAAATTAAATGTAATAAAACATGCTTGAAACGTGTTTATCCTCATTTAAAGCATAGTAAAGTATTCCTCCTACCAGTGGTGGGATAAAAACAAATAGATTTTCCCAGTTAAGTACACATTTTTTCCTGTATATTTTGTTTTTTCATGTTGCACTACTCCATACTGTGTTAATTAATTAAATTTTAGAGATATTTTATCTTTTACACTGCATTTAATTGACACCTGTAATTATTATACTTATTTTATACATCTTATAATTAAATAATTTGATGTTTTATACATAGTACATGAAAATTACTGTTACTATTACAATGATGGGCAACAACATAAAAATATCCCCGTAAATACAGTATTTATTAGTGATTAAAAAAAAACAAAAAAAAAAAACCCTGCATAATGACCACGGTTATTTTTGATGCTAATACTTTTAGCAATATTCTCCTTCAGGACTTTTACTTGTTTCTACTGTGTAATACTTACATTTTTATGTAAGTTAATGATTTTACAACTTCTTCTACTACCTTTACACTGGAAGAGTCTTTTAAGGTTTGTAGAAAATTAAATATTATTGAGTTTATTGAGTTGTCATTGTAAAAAACAAAAAAACAGAAAACAAGTTCCAATGAGGTCATCAAACGCAGGGTTACTAGCGACTCCCAGAAATATTACAAAGAAAATGGGGGACGCAGCCTTTACTAACTATGCACCAAAGTTATGGAATACAATTCCAAAAGACATTAGAGAAGCCAGTTCACTGAATATATTTAAAACCAAATTAAAAACATTTTTATTCTCATTAGCCTTTGAAAGGAGATAAAAATGAGGTCACAATTCAGGAACCAGGAATGTGCGGTTTTTCATTTTTATTTTATTGTATTTCTGTTTTTATTTTTTATTTTACTGTATTTCAAATTTCATCTTATTTCTTGCACTTCAAAAATTCTATGTATAATCAAATATTTTAATGTGCGCTGCTTTTATTTTTATTTTTTTGTATTTCTCTCACATTTCATCTTATTTCTTGCACTTCAAAAATTCTATGCATAATCAAATATTTTAATGTGCGCTGTTTTTATATTTATTTTTATTTTATTGTATTTCTAATCAAATCTAAATGTATTTTAATATTGTATTTTTTTCAATCAATGTGAAGCACTTTGGGCTACAATTTCTGTATGAAAGGTGCTATACAAATACAGTTTATTATTATTATAATGAAATTAAGGGTTGCTCTCCTTCAGTGTAGGCACAATGTATAAAAATATATATTCAAATGATTAAAAACACAATACATAAAACAACACCACATCAGCAGGAATATTAAGTAATAAACATTATGAATTAAAGACTTTCTACGTGTTAAAATGTTCAAAATTAGAGGTACAGTTACATTCGTGAGCCACCTTGGATAGATAGAGCTCAAACCTCTTCGTCAGATTGTTAAAAAATTCCATTTTCCCAGAATCAACACTGCGAACATGACGTCAGATGAGTAGTAGACACGACCCTGCAGCAAAGTGTACACAAACTGTTCGCAATTGCCCTTAATTAAAAGCTAACATGCTGCAAATTATGCACGGGACACAAAACAAAAGATGTCCACAAGAGAGAAATGCATGTTAACTGACATTTCACCTTTAAGTCTCTGCAGCTCGGACCACATATCTCAAGTTTACACATCAACAGGCATTTGATAGGCTATTTTTGTGCACAGACTGAGGCTACCATCTGGCTACATAGAAGGCAGCCAGTTCTCAACAGGCCAGGACACAAGGCCTTAAAGGCTAACTGGCTAATTGCCCTAAGCAGCCTATTTCCAGTGCCATCTTTTTGGCCTGACTCGAGTGAAGCACAAATGGCGGCCAAATCGAGTCTCCACTAACATTTGCTCCTCTTGAAGCTGATAAATTTCACAAACAAAGATGGCTTGCTTCTAAGTTCTCACGCACAGATGTCTGATGAGTACCACTTCACTCCTCAGCCCACTTCAAACTGAAAGATGAAGCACGTAGGAATAGAAACAAATATCGTCTGTGAAAAAATGCCAACCACTGGAAATATTGTGGTTATCACTCAGCAGAGCGGGCCAATTAAGTGGAAGGTTTTGAAACGTATATCACGCCACTGATGATGTAGAGTAAAAAACCTTCGCAGTTTGTTTCAGAACTGGATTAAAAACTTAAAAAAAAAAAAAAAAAAGAATCCTCCCTCGTGGTTTGCTTTTGAGTTCCTTAAAGCCTGCCTTTTCTAAAAAGTGAGAACTTCTGAAACCAAGTTTAACCAAGTTTGCATGTTTTAACTGCAATTTTAGAAACTAAACCGACTTTGAAACTTTTAAGAAGTTCTGCAGAAGATTATTTCACTTATTGTAAATTAACAGCCCAGTAATTTTACAGAGAAATCCACCTTGTTTGGTATATTATTTAGCTTTTTTTTAGTCCAAATTATCATATTTCATTACAACTATTTTCTGCTTCAAGATCAAACATATTTGCAAATATTTCAGTATACATCTATTACTAATCAACCTTTAACCTGATAACTTAAGCACAGCAACTTCTACTGCTCTTTCAATCAAAACAATAATAAAATTGGATGAATGGATGAACACTGCTCATGAAAATCTATATAGTTCACCAAGTTTAACCAAGTTTGCATGTTTTAACTGCAATTTTAGAAACCAAACTGATTTTGAAACAGTTAATAAATTCTGCCGATTATTTCACTTATTGTAAATTAACAGCCCAACTCCATCTTTTTTTTTGTAAATATTTTTTCTCATTTTTAGTCCACATTACCATATTTCATTACAACCATTTTCTGCTTCAAGATCAAACATATTTGCAAATATTTCAACCTTTAACCTGATAAATTAAGCACAGCAACTTCTAAGTCTCTTTCAATCAAAACAATAACAAAATTGGATGAATGGATGAACACTGCTCATGAAAATCTACATAATTCACCAAGTTTAACCAAGTTTGCATGTTTTAACTGCAATTTTAGAAACCGAACTGATTTTGAAACAGTTAATAAAATCTGCAGATTATTTCACTTATTGTAAATTAACAGCTCAACTCCATCTTTTTTTTTTTTGTAAATATTTTTTCTCATTTTTAGTCCACATTACCATATTTCATTACAACCATTTTCTGCTTCAAGATCAAACATATTTGCAAATATTTCAGTATACATCTATTACTAATCAACCTTTAACCTGATAAATTAAGCACAGCAACTTCTACTGCTCTTTCAATCAAAGCAATAATAAAATTGGATGAATGGATGAAAATTGCTTATGAAAATCTATAATATACACCAGGTTTAACCAAGTTTGCATGGTTTAACTGCAATTTTAGACACCGAACTGATTTGAAACAGTTAATAAATTCTGCCGATTATTTCACTTATTGTAAATTAACAGCCCAACTCCATCTTTTTTTTTGTAAATAATTTTTCTCATTTTAGTCCACATTACCATATTTCATTACAACCATTTTCTGCTTCAAAATCAAACATATTTGCAAATATTTCAACCTTTAACCTGATAAATTAAGCACAGCAACTTCTAAGTCTCTTTCAATCAAAACAATAACAAAATTGGATGAATGGATGAACACTGCTCATGAAAATCTTCATAATTCACCAAGTTTAACCAAGTTTGCATGTTTTAACTGTAATTTTAGAAACTGAACCGACTTTGAAACTTTTAAGGAGTTCTGCAGAAGATTATTTCACTTATTGTAAATTAACAGCCCAGTAATTACCTCCGCCAAGGAGGTTATGTTTTTGCCAGGGTTTGTTTGTTTGTTTGTTTGTTTGTCTGTCTGTCTGTTTGTTTGTTTGTTTGTTTGTTTGTCTGTCCGTTAGTGTGCAACATAACTCAAAAAGTTATGGACAGATTTGGATGAAATTTTCAGGGTTTGTTGGAAATGGGATAAGGAAGAAATGATTCAATTTTGGTGGTGATTGGGGGTGGGGGGGCCCACGGGGGGGGGGGCCACTGAACAGCCTTGGCGGAGGTCTGCGCTCTCTGAGTGCTTCTAGTGTTACAGATAAATCCACCTTGTTTGGTAAATTATTTTGCTTATTTTTAGTCCAAATTACCATGTTTCATTACAACTATTTTCTGCTTCAAGATCAACCATATTTGCAAATATTTCATTGTACATCTATTACGAATCAACCTTTAACCTGATAACTTAAGCACAGCAACTTCTACTGCTCTTTCAATCAAAACAATAATAAAATTGGATGAATGGATGAACATTGCTTATGAAAATCTATAATATTCACCAAGTTTAACCAAGTTTGCATGTTTTAACTGTAATTTTAGAAACTGAACTGATTTTGAAACAGTTAATAAATTCTGCAGCCCAACTTCATCTTTTTTTGGTAAATTATTTTGTTCATTTTTAGTCCAAATGACCAGATTTCTGTTTATACTCTTTACATTACAACCCTTTTCTGCTTCAAGATAAAAAAAAATACTTGCAAATATTTAGTCGTACATCTATGACTAATCAACCTTTATGAAATCATTACTGATAAATTAATCATGACAACTTCTGCTGCTCTTTCAATCCCAACAATAACAAAACTGGATGAATAGAATAACACTGCTTATGGAAATCTATATAATTCACCAAGTTTAACCAAGTTTGTGTATTTTTACTGGATCTCTAACTTTTAGAAACTGAACTGATTTTGAAACTGTTAATAAATTCTGCAGATTGTTTCACTTATTGTAAATTAACAGCCCAACTCCATTTGATTTTTTTTTTTTTTTTTTTGGTAAATTAGTGTTCATTTTTAGTCCAAATGACCAGATTTCTGTTTATACTCAGACATTACAACCATTATCTGCTTCAAGATAAAAATATTTGCAAACATTTAGTCATACACTGATAAATTTCTGATAAATCAAACATGACAGCTTCTGCTGGTTTTTCAATCACAACAATAACAAAATTGGGTGAACACTGCTTATGAAAGTCTATGTAATTACCAAGATTAACCAAGTTTGCATGTTTTAACTGCAACTCTAGATTTTACAAATTGATCCACAGATTATTTTACTCATTGTAAATTAAAAGCCTAACTCCAAATATTAATATATAATATAAATACTAAAAATATTTGCAAATATTTGGCCATAAATCTATTACTAATCAACCGTGATGGTAAAAGTCGGACTTGGCTCATGCAGAAATTCACCAAGTTTAAGCAATCTTATTTATTTATTTATTTATTCATTCATTTATTTATTTATGTCAAACATGCAAAGAAACAAAATGAAACAAAAACAAAAATAACATTTAAATGAACAGACTGTCTTCGACTACAAACAGTCTAAGTTTGCATGGTCGAAGATGTGCACGTTTTAACTGCAGCTCTAAATTTCAAAAACTATGAATCGACTTTGCAACTTTTAATAAGTTTTGTAGAGGATTATTTCACATTCATTTTGCAGATATACTTATTTGCTTTCTTGCTTAAAAGTTAATAACAGTATTAATACCACTTAGAGCTACAGCCAGCAGCTGGTTAGTTTAGCTTAGCATAACTAGCACGGATTAAGCCAATAAGATATGACATTAGTGAGTGTAAGAGGTGCTTGTAGGCAGATTTAATCACTTTCTTATATTCAGCTGTTTTCCTGTGCTTCCAGTCTTTTTTTGGCTAAACTAAGGTAATTGGTTTTAGCTTTATATTTACTGTACACATATGAGAGTACAAATCTTATCTGCAGTGTGTTTCCAGGAGCATTTCTATAAGAAAATGATGTTTTTACATCTGTATTATCAAAAGAAATAGTTTAATATTATAAGGAATTTGGCAGTGTAGTGAAATAAATGAAAAAATATTGGTTTTTATTGTTAGTTGCTTTAAGAAAATGAGGTTTTGTGGGTCATTTATTAGTAGAATGACTCGATATGATGAATTTTTTTTTTTATCTGCAGTGTGCTTCATTTTGACAAAAGAGCAAAAGTCATAGTGTTAATGGAAATAGCGTCATGCTCTCTGGCTTTTTTTTTTTTTTACGATTTGGTACCATAGGAGGCCAGAGGAGGAAGGGCTGGCTATTGATGTGCCAGGGCTTCTTGGTGACCATACTGAATGCACATGTGGCTTTCTTTTCTCCCCCCTGTGACAGTTTAATTGTATTTTCGATATAAATTGATCAAAGGGCCATTGTGAATGCACGTTGGACTGCCACATTGATTTCTGGGAGAGGTTTTTTTTTTCCCCTCTTAATTTGAGTAGAAGGGCAGCAGTAAATTCTCCTTACCAGCAAGGTGGGCAACTGGGAGGGACGGGGTCAATGCAGCAAGCGCTGGAGTTCGATACTCCGAGCTGCTTTGTATTATCCTACAGGGAAACAAGGAGGAACTCCTCACAACCGCAAGATCTCTCCGTTTCCATAGAAATGACAGTCGACGCAGCATATGTCACACTGTCTATCTCACATCTCAGGCGAAAGGAGAGGACTCAACGGTTATTAACTGAATTGTTGTGCCGGCAGAGATAGGCAGCTTGATAGACAATCACAGAGAAGGACATTGCAGCTATAACAGCGGGAGAAAGATAATAATGTTGAAGTGGATTGTTTTCAGCCAACTGAGTCTCTGTTTGGAGGCACATACTGTAAAGCAGAACAGAAAACAAATAAAATTCTACAGGATATTCTCATGGCTTGGTTAGACAGAGAGGATGAAAAAAAAAAAAAAAAAAAAAAGACTTGTTTTGACCAGATTTCAAGTGGGTGAGTGAAACAGTGCTAGATCCTAATCCGAAGATGCTAAAATTCTGCAACACACTCGACTGGCTTGGTTAGACAGACAGAGAAAGGGAATGAAAACAGTCATTTTTTACCCGCATTCAAGCAGGCGAACAAAATAGTGTTAAAGATGCTAATCCACAAAGCTGTTCGTCTCACATGTGCCAGCTTTGCCCTGATAAAACAGCATGAATTAGTAAAGCTTCCGAGCACCTGGGATGAAAAGCTTTTTAATATATGATGAGAAGAGAGACTTTGCAATGTGCTCCCATGTGACCCAGCTGCAACGCACAATATCCTCCCTCAGTCTGTCCACCGGCGGAGCCAAGAGCGCCTCCAGACACAACAACAGTGGAAAATACATTCACATCATCACAATCAAGTGAGGTGTCAGTAAAAGGCAGACCGCGTCACAAAAGTAACGCATTACAGTCAGTGTTGTGCAAGTTACTTCCAAATTGTAATCCACTACAGATTACTTGTTAGTGTTATTTAAAAGTAAGTCCTTACCTTACAATAGTAGTGTCTCAGAATTATGCGTTACATGACTCATGTACTACTTTTGAGATACATAGAGACTCTCATCATCAATGGTGCGAGCCCCCCCCCCAAAAAAAATGCAAGAGATAAGAGAGCAATGGGACACAAAAATTTACACCCCATAGTACAGGGGTGTCAAACTCATTCTAGTTCAAGGCCCAGATTCAGCCAAATTTGATCTGCAGTGGGCCGAACTAGTAAAATAATAACATAATAATATATAAATAATGTCAACTCCAAACTTTTCTCTATGTTTTAGAGCGAAAAAAGTTAATTTACTTTATGAAAAGGTTTACGTCTTCAAACTATCTTTTCAAAAGACATGAATAACATGAACAAACTGAAAAAATAGTATAATTTTAACAATATTATGCCTCAGTTTATCATTTACACATGTACATTATAACTTACAGATCACAGTGGATCTACAAATACACACAAAACATTAAGTAACAGGCAGAATATTGTTAAAATTGTACTTACTTCTCTTAAGACTTTTCAGGTTATTTACATTTTTTGCAAAATTATACTTTGTTTTTAGTGTAAATACATGAAAATATTTACATTTACAAAGAGAAACATTTGAAGTTGTTTTTTTAGATGTCATTATGATAGTGTTTTACTGATCTGACCCATTTGAGGTTGAATTGGTCTGAATGTGGAACCTGAACTAAAAGGATTGTTAATATTTTAGTGTAATTTTTGCGTTTGACAAATTCATCCCAAGGGCCGGACTGGACCCTTTGGCGGGCTGGATTTGGCCCCTGGGTCGCATGTTTGAAACCTAATAATAATAATAATAATAATAATAATAATAATAATAATAATAATAATAATAATAATAATAATAATAATAATCGTCCAGATGAACTGAACTGTACATGTGAACAGATAAGTCGGTAAGTAATGCTACGGTCTACGATGTTAGAATCCCAACAGGAACACTTGTATTTTTTTTCAGCATTTTACATGTTCCGCTATTGATAAAGAATTCTAACTAGTCATAGAAACGTTAACTTACCTTGTCATTACTGATCATAGGGATCATGCTAACTAGCTTCTGTAAAGCAGGGTTAGGGTTAGTTATGAGCATACGTTGTGTTATGTGGCCAATGTACTGTCTTCTGCTGTCTTTCATTCATTCATTCATTTCATTTCATTTCATTTCATTTATTTTGAGTGAGCAAGCATTTACAACACAAATAACCTGCATATAACAAAAGCATTCAACAAAAATACATTCAGGTACATTACTTTAATACATTAATGTATGCTCAAAAAGGAGTGTGATGAGGAAAACTTATTTAATCCCACCCCCATTTTTCATCAGTAACTTAACATAGTTTCAAGTACTCACTCCTGGCTTTAAACTTCAAACCTGGACAATGAACAAATAGGCCTATACCAAATTATAATAAACTCATTCACAGCATTTACATTATATAACCATAATATGTGTAAAAAATAGAAACAAAGTACATTCATGGTGGTGTTACCACGGGTAACAGTTAAACGTTAATTTACATTATAATACTAATTACAGACTAACAATGGTATATCTTCACCCACTGGCTGAACACCAACAGGAAATAGAACTTTTGATTCCTTAAGGTAGGGATATTAAACTAATTTTAATTCAAGGGCCACATACAACCCAGTATGATCTGAAGTGGGCTGGACCAGTAAAATGATAACATAGTAATGTAAAAAATAATGTAAATTCCAAACTTTTTATGTCTAAATTCAATGTTTTAGAGTGAAAAAAGTTTAATTATTTTATGAAAAAGTTTATATCTACAAACTATTCTTTAACAAAGTGAATGACATCAACAAGCATGTAAAAAAATTACATTTAATAGGAAAAATAAGTCTTGAGGTCTATAGTCTTGCCTTTTTTTTTTTTTTCTTTTCATTTGAGCAATTAAATTATGGGCGAAAAGTGTGTTATAACGCAAGCACTACTGAACATCTACCGAGTAAAATATTACTGAAAATTGACTAGTAAAGCCTTACACTACTGTGTTACAGCAAAAAGGTAATCTATTACTAAAATGCATTACTTTTGTCACAACCTACTCCCAACACTGTTTACTGTAAGGTTTACTTTTTGTGGAGTAAAGAATTACTTTTAAATAACAGGGGGGTCAGGAGGGACTGACCCCAATAATACGGTTGTCCCCCCCAAAAAAAAAACAAAACAAAAAACAAGCAAATAATTTCGAATAATTCATCAAGATCCAATGAAGGCACGATACAAGTGGTTTTATATATAATAAAAGTGAAACCATGTTTTTTTTTAAGTTTTGGAAATTCCAACCCCCCCGCACCTTCCTCACAGTGGTACAGTCCGGAAGTTTGCCTTTAACTAGCAGCGCGAACGACAGGTGCATTGATTCTATTTTAGCGAGTCAGACGTAGGTATAGTCAAACGGAGATATAAAACCACAACGAGTGAAAGACAGTAAGTTATTTATCACACCAACTGTTCAGCAACCATACGCTTGTAATAGGAACAGCAACATTTGTCCTGCTTTTTCCCAATTTCACCGCATTTTATCAGCATCCCGGTTAAGCTAGCAGCTAATGATTATTAGCAAGCTCGTGCGGGTCTTCAGAAACAACACACCATAAATGTCACTGGATCATTTAGATTAGATTAATGTTTATCAATGATGATAATGGATGATATGAGCCTCCTGGATTAACAGTAACTCCACTTACTAGTAGCTGAATCTGTAAGGCAGTAGGTGGATGCAGTTAAATGTCATGCCCAGGATAGATCTAGGATAAAGATACTATTATTACTTTTAACCCATAAAGACCCAGTGCTACTTTTGTGGCAGTTCCCAAATGAATTTTTCTCTCCATTTAACCTTTTTTAAGTAATTTATCATCATTTATTTTAATATACAGGTTGGGGAAGCAAAATTTACAATGAACATTTAGTTGTTTTTTGTCAGCAGGCACTACGTCAATTGTTTTGAAACCAAACATATATTGATGTCATAATCATACCTAACACTATTATCCATACCTTTTCAGAAACTTTTGCCCATATGAGTAATCAGGAAAGCAAACGTCAAAGAGTGTGTGATTTGCTGAATGCACTCGTCACACCAAAGGAGATTTCAAAAATAGTTGGAGTGTCCATAAAGACTGTTTATAATGTAAAGAAGAGAATGACTATGAGCAAAACTATTACGAGAAAGTCTGGAAGTGGAGGAAGCAACAAAAAAACGTACCAAAGCTTTTATTAAAGCTCTCATATCCAAAATCCTAAAGGATCCAACCAAATCCATGAGAAAAATGGCAATTGAACTTGAGGTAGACAACAAGACCGTTAGAAATGCAGTAAAATATTATTTGAAGTCAAACTCTTACACAAGAACACCAAAACACTTGTTGACAACAGCTATGAAGGAAAAGAGATTGGAAAGGTGCAAGAAAATTCTTACATGGTTCAAGAAAAAGTCCTCCATTGTAACGATCTTTTCAGATGAAAAGATCTTCACTGTCGATGCTGTTCTGAACCGCAGAAATGACAGATTTATCGCAAAATCGAAAGCTGAGGTGTGACGAGTGCATTCAGCAAATCACACACTCTTTGACGTTTGCTTTCCTGATTACTCATATGGGCAAAAGTTTCTGAAAAGGTATGGATAATAGTGTTAGGTGTGATTATGACATCAGTATGTTTGGTTTCAAAACAATTGATGTAGTGCCTGCTGAGAAAAAACAACTAAATGTTCATTGTAAATTTTGCTTCCCCACCCTGTAATCCTCCGTATTTTTAATTTCTTTCAATGTAAATCATGTATTTTCCTATATTTAACTCATAAAGACCCAGTACTATTGTTGTGGCAGTTCCCAAATACATTTTTCTTAAGTTATTTATCACCATTTAGTCTAACAGTATCCTCAGTATTTTGCATTCTTTAGTGAATATCAGTTATTTTTCTATATTTAATTTTCTGATCATGTAGATCACAGGTGTCAAACATGTGGCCCGGGGGCCAAATCTGGCCCGCCAAAGGGTCCAGTCTGGCCCTTAGGATGAATTTGTGAAAATTAAAAAAAAAAAAAAAAAAATTACATATTAAGATATTAACAATCCTTTTAGTTCAGGTTCCACATTCAGACTAATTCAATCTCAAGTGGGCAAGACCAGTAAAATACTATCATAATGACATATAAATAATGACAACTCTGAACTTTTCCCTTTGTAAATGTAAATATTTTTATGTATTTACACTAAAACAAAGTATAATTTCACAAAAAAATGTAAATAACCTGAACAAATATGAACAACCTGAAATGTCATAAGAGAAGTAAGTACAATTTTAACAAGATTCTGCCTGTTGCTAATGTTTTGTGTATTTGTAGATGCACTGTGATCCTAAAGTTATAGTGTACGTGTGTAAATGATAAACTGAGGCAGAATATTGTTAAAATTACACATGACATTGACATTATTTGTATAGAATTATGTTATTATTTTACTGGTTCGGCCCACTTCGGATCAAATTTAGCTGAATGTGGCCCCAGAACTAAAATGAGTTTGACACCCCTGATGTAGATGTTCATGAAAGCTCAGATTAAAGTTATATCAAAAACAGAGAAAACTGAAGAAAAAGTGACTTTTTCAGTCAATCTCTCATTAACCGAACATAATAAAGTGTCTCCATCCACTATCATTTATCAAACTCCATGGGTTTTACTGGTGAATCAATGTTTTAGAAGATGACACATTCACTACAGAGCCTCTTAACGTCCAAATGGGTCATATCTGATGACCATGAAAAGATGACAAACTGCATTTTACAGCAATTATTTTCATGGATTGATAGGATTAGTGGATCAACAGGTGTTAAACATTTTAAATCAATATATTGTTGTATTTGATGGTGGATGTTTGGGTCTTTATGGGTTAATATCATTATCTAAAACATCTGAACAACACTGTAAGGCAAGTTTCATAGGAGAGTAAGAGAGAATGCCAGACAGCACAGTAAAAACATAGCATTTTTTCCCCTGAGATTTTACTGTTTACTGTCCCCCCCAACTATAAACTGTGATTTTCACCCCTGCAAGTAATTCGTAATGAATTACTGTTTGGAAGTAACTTGCACAACGCTGGTAAAAGACATTGGAGTGAGTTATGAAAGTAAACATGTAGATGCTTTTTGCCTCACTTGTCTGCAAACACGTGCCCTTTTTGCCCTTTACCTCTTTCTGTAATTATTACTATGTTCTTGGTTATTAAAGGGAAGTAGGCAGTGAAGCAGTGGGAGGGGAAATGACTGGACAAGCTTTTGATGAGTTCTCTGAGATAAATATGTTGGGGGGGATTTGGTGGTGGAATTAAAATGTCAGAGCATGCTAAGCTGCTGTTCATGCAGAAAAAAAAAATTAAACAGGAGATAGAGAGGGAGAGCGCAAATAATAATGAGGAGCTCCACAGACAAGTAGACTCTCGTGGTCCTCTGGCATGTTGTTCATGTTGCTGATCCATCAGGGATTGGCAGACGGTGGACGTGCACGCACTCGAGCTGGTGCTTCACAGACTTCGACCCATTGGCATTCTGTTTTACAGTGCTGTGAAAATGCCACGGAGGCCCTGCGGTAAAAAGCACGATGACAACCTGCATGTAACATCAGCAGCGAATACATTTTAAACACTCCGGCGTGTGTGTTTTCCTCCCTAGAAGGACGTGGATTTCACAGAGATGAGGTGAAGTCATCTCCTTAATGCGTTGACAGTTTACTAAAGATGATATGAATCTGTTAAATAACACCAAACGCACTTATCAAAGCTGTCAGTGTTTCTTCGCCAAGGCCCAGATTGGTCAGATGTATCAGTAATACTTAAGTGGATGTGTGATTCTGCTTTGAAATTAGATTTTGTTGACATCTTTGGTACAAAGTGCTCATTGCTGGGATGTTTTTCGAATAGATCACCTGCCAGTCAAACTATATCCACTACTAGGATGTTTTTGCTTTTTTATTAGACTTTATGTAAATGAACTTTCTATGAGCTCTGGCTACTTTACTCAACTTAAGCAGCTGTTTTATTTTCCCCTGGAGAAAGCTGAGGCTGACACATGGTGTTAATAAGAGAAAATTAAGCCAATTTGAAAGCTTTTAAGAAACTGGACTTTGAGTCATTGTTGTGCTATGACAATTAGAAACAGAGAGCAGCAAAGTGGAAATTTATTAGAATGAAAATGCTACAAACTGTCACTGGATATTGTTGTTCGGTGCTCCGTGCATCTTAACCCGTGCTGCTGTGAATTTGCGTCTGTTTCAGTGTCATAAAAGCTGCTGTGAGTATGCGCTTGTGTTCCTTTTCTTCAGTGGTTTTGCTTTACTGTGTGTTTTAGGGTCAGACAGGGTGGAATAACAGAAAAAGACAAAAAGAGGAATTGAAGTTTGACAGATTTTTACTAAATAAGGCACTCAGAATGTACATCAATAAGAGATTTAGAATGTTTAGTATGAACTGTGAACTGGAACACACTAAACAATAAGGATTTGAAGTTTGGCCCAGTAGTTTTTGTTTTGGGGCTCTTTTTTTTTTCTAAATAAGTCCACCTGGTTGAACTCCATAAAGCAGTTACATGGTCAAAACTCTGTAAAAACACAGTAGAAAATAAATAAAGGAAAATCGCAACAGAGGAAACAACAGTAAAAACAAAAAACTGAAAAAAAGGAAAACGGTGGGAAAAAAAATCCCCAAACTGTCTATTTTTATAGCGAGTTGGTCTCACTCACTGCTCTGTGTTTTACCCACCATTACACTGGCGGTGGGGGGTGTACTGAGCATGCCCAGATGTCTATGGAAAGAACAACGTCTCTTCTATCAGCATGTTTTGACATTTTTTCTCTTGAGCAAATGGTTGAATTTTTATGAATATTTAAAATAAATCATACATGTAGGATGCTCACCACAGACACATCAGAGGTTAAAGGGTTGATGATCACACTGTTTTTTTGTTTTGTTTTTCTCTTCACACAGCTTCATTCAGATTCAGATCGAGGAGATGGAAGCGTGAGGTACGTTCTCAACGGGGAAGGAGCCGGGACCCTGTTCAAGATCGACGAGAAGTCAGGGGACATTCACGCCACCAAAAGGCTGGACAGGGAGGAGAAGGCCTTTTACATCCTCCACGCCAAAGCCGTCAACCGCTTCACCAACGAGGCGCTGGAGGGCGAGTCTGAGTTCATCATCAAGATTCACGACATCAATGACAATGAGCCACGTTTTACCAAGAACCCGTACTTCGCTCGAGTCCCCGAGATGTCAGACATTGGTGAGTTCAAGGTTTATTGTGGTCAATATTAGCTTTTTTTTACATTGGACAAATTACAATGGCATATTGATGCTGCTTTTAATATTTTATTAAACATACAGTATATAATCTCTACCACTAGACATCTCTCAATCAGAACAATAATAAATGACTTAGCGATGTAATAGCCATAAGTGAGGGATCATGGGAGGCCTCTGAAATATAAAGAGAGCCAAAAGTTTCATGAAAAACATTTAACAACCGACTGGAGGCTTGTGCTTCAGTATTTGGTGACATCATACAGTAGATTTTACTTGTTTCTAAAACAGTGAAGTGATTAAACGGGCTGATTTCTGTTGTTTTAGAAGAAGAAGGTGCTTTTGAAAACTTAGAATAGATGGAAATTTGGTAGTGTTAGTAAAATAAATAAAAAAAATAGATTTTATTAATAAATATGCCCTTAAATGCATATGTATAGTATTTCTGCCACCAGTTTCTTCTTCAAATTGGTGATTTTTTTTTCCACAGTTACATCTCAAGAAATTGTATCTGACATGACTCAGGCAACAGCTGTGTTTACATGTGTAATATATTAATAGCATGTTTAGTGACAGGTTTTCCCATTTTATTGATTCCTTCTTGTACAGTAACATTGATAATGATATAATGTCACTGACACATCAAATAAATCTATAAACTTTTCTGAATGTGAGCATTATTACATACTTGGAATATATTACAATATATATATTGTATTAATGGAAACATTTAATACAATGTGATGTAAGGCTGCAAAATTGCATAACATTGTCTGAATGGTTTTTAGATCTTTTAATGTGAAAATATTAGATATTGTAGCTTTAATTACATGCACCATCAGAAATGAGGCCATAAATCAAGAGTATTTTAAGCACCGTTAATCCCTTATCCACCATTTCAGACTAAGTAGGACCTTTTCGCCCCCAAATCTCAGATTACTTTACCACTCGGGGTAAATATAAAAGAATATACAAACAAAGAAACAGATGAAGGAAGTGCATTATTGGGGTTTTTCATGTGTACAGCAGGAGAGGAGGACTGGCTGTAGAATAAAACAGATTATTGATAATAAACCAGACAATAACTGTGTTTACACAAATAAAGGTGTGCGATTGTTTGTTCTGGTTGTGTGTTTGTCGATGTGTGAGCTGGATTAAAAGGCTTATGATTCAAATAGGATAGAGACGTTATAAAACCCTGTCTTACTAGATCAATGGGACTTTATCAATCATAATAATGATGCCGACTCAACAAAGAGGACCCGACTAATTAAAAGAGAAAGACTGGGAGCTGTTTTATGACCGGAGAATAAACAAGGTAACAGTGACAGTTACAGCACTGGTGCAGATAATCTTTTAAATACAGCATTGTATCTTATTAAAACAGTATTTACTTTAATTACCGGCATTGTCAGCTGTGTCATCACAGTGAATAATAGCAGATTCTATTCGCGTGGTGGCACTTTCTGAGACAGCACCATTTGCAGTTTTATCATTTGTTCTAGTCGTTCTGCATTGAATTAAAGTTTAATTTGCCGTGCACTTTGGCTTGAGCTCTTAGTCTAAAAGTGCTCACTGACCTCATGAATATAGAAAAACAATATAAAAAGGTTCCTAATCAATAGTTGCATGAATACGTGGGGTGAACTCTGTGTTCTGCTGCTGCTGAGGGACATCGGTCTTGCAGCCCAGACATGTGACAGAGATGTCACTTGGTCCAGCAACCCCAAGAGAGAGGCCGGCACTTATCTAAGGGCAGCACGGGTGCCCATGGCAACAACCGAGGTGTGATGTCACCGCTTGGCAGAGCATGTGTTCACGAGTGGCTGCGTCGAGACACTGCCCCTTTAAATGTGACATACGTACTCTTTGAGTTTTATTACAGGCTCACTGCTCTGACATTCTTCTTCTTCTTCTTCTTGGTCTGACTTTGACGTGTCTGTCTTCTGACAACTGAGTGATTACAGTTGTGGTAATTTACTCCCCCCAGTACAAAAAAGAAAAAAAAAACTGTGATTATTCCTCACTTGTTTGTCAGAGAATTCTTTTCTCAAAAGCTTTAAGTCGGCGGCGATAAGATGGGTGATGTGGATCAGTGATATTTTCTAAAAGCCGCCAAGTCAGAAAAGCCTCTTTGAGTCTAATTCCCTAGTTAAAGGTATTAGTGATCAAGGTTCGGTGAACTTGCCCAAGAATCCTCCCAAACTGTCACTTTCGCCACACAGGACCAAATCAGACAGCCGTGGTCTTTCTCCGTTGACTTTTTGGGGCCCTTTTTTTTTTTTTCCTACATCATCCCTCACCCATACAAATGATATCGATTTTAAGGCAAACTTGCTTCTCATCTCATCTCAAGTCACATCGAATTAGAGAAGTTTCATGGGGTCGTTATTCTATTGTATTGCACAATTCTATATTTATACCACTTTGCCATTAAATATTTCTACTCAATTAATTTTCTTCTGCATGTAATGAGGCAACACTTGGCCCCGCAAGGCGCCATTTGGGAGGTAGCACTTGGCTAACCGTTTCCCTTTGTTCTACTGAAATAGGTTTCAGCCTCTCTGGAAGAGAAAATGGATCACAGTCGTTCGCCTGCTATCAGATATTTGGCTTCTTAGACGCTCCAGATCTGTGGATACACTAATAGGCTTCTTGGGGTTTGCAAAGAGCTGTTGCTGGTGCCGTTTGTATGCTTAGAGAGATATACTTAGAAAAATACATTAGGACTTATCGATTCCTCGGAAAAATCAATCATGTATAAGAGTATAAGTGGCTGAGGAATAAAGATTGGTTTGGGTAATGCAAAGGGACAGAAATGATCAGTCATATTCTGCATGGCCATGATTAGAAAAGGATCTGACACCTCATCAGAAGGTGCATCAGCTTAACCAATTATCCAGCAGGCAATTTTCAGCAGCATTGAAGAGTTGATCTAAATCATTGTCACCAATCTTTTTCTTGCAGGAACCTCAGTGATTCAGGTGACAGCCACCGACGCAGATGATGCCACGTACGGAAACAGCGCTAAAGTGGTGTACAGCATCCTGGAGGGTCAGCCCTACTTCTCTGTGGACCCGGAGACAGGTCAGTGTGGAATCTGTAACCCACCGGTGACCAAAAGCGCCCACTGAAGTAACGTGTCTCATAACGTTTGACCCACTAATCGTATCAATACAGATAAATAATTCTGTTAAAATGCAGTTTTTAAGTTGTAGTGCCATAATAAACATGAAAACACCGTCATTTCCTCCAACACTGGTTCATCAATAAAACCCATGTAGATTTTTACATTCAGTTAATGATATATTGTCAGATTCAAGTTCAATTTTTTGTTATTATACATGTATAAGTACATGGCAACGAAATGCAACTCAGCTTTTAGCTATGTTTTTGTCAAAAAAGACACTTTTGTTTTAGTTTTCTGTGTATTTTGAGCTTTTATGAATATCTACATGATAAGTAAATTATAGGAAAATACCTGCTTGTCCCTGAAAAATGCAAATTATGAAATAATAATAGCGATAAATCACTTTGGAGAGGTTACATGTGGGGAAAACAACATTTGGAAGTCATCACAGAAATAGTTTGAGGTCTTTAAGGATTAAAACAGTAGGAATTGTTGGTTTCTTGGGGTCACTGATGAGCAGTTTTTCAGCGATCATTTGGTTAATTTATTAAATTTTGATATGTTTGTGTCTGCACGTTTGTTAGTCTCAGAATATAGATGTGTGAAAAATTACTATAAAAATTCTGATGAACCATGTCTTTGAGGATGGCAGTCTGTAGGCTGAGAATGTCCCACAAGAGTTTAATGAAGGTACATTTCACAGTCATCAGAAATCCAAATTCTGGTCGGACGTGTTAGATAGTGCTCTCCATCACGTCATCAAAACATCAGATGAGGGAATATGATTTGGAAGAATAGTGTTTCAGCCTCTATTACATGGAGTCTCGTTGTAAAGTGGTGGCTCTTCACCTCAAAACCTTATGATTTCCTGGGAGTAAGGTCATCACAGAAAAAAAAAGCAGCTCTCTCATGTCAGGCATACTTTGTAATAGCAGATATTCATATTACAAATGAAATATATGCTACATTGAAGATTGCCACTATGTAAAATATGAACACAGTAAGTGTTCAGATCACATAAAAGGGTCGCACGATACATTGAAGACAGACATTATCATCTTTAATTTTAAACAAGTCAGTAACAATCACAATAGTCTTAAGATAGACAGTTATGTTCAGTAATATGTTATTTATTAATAAAACTTCACAGTAAAGCACGTCACCCATTCACCTGAAGGTTGAAACAGACTGTAAGCACTAAACAATGGCTATAAATAAGAAATTCATTAGCATAGCGACATTGATGCTACATCCATTGATGCGATGCTCTGTGTAAAATACTTTGAATGGATGTCAGTCTGAGGGAGATGTTATCACCGTTTACTGTGTCTGTAAATTTACTGGTCTCAGAACAGTCACCGAGTCAAAGAGGATGCACTTATATCTAAGTAACATTTACAGTCTAGTGATGACAGTCACTAGGAAACAATTAGTGCAAAGTGAAACATGTCAGTGTTAATGATATCCCGTATCGCTGCAATAAAGTTGACAAGGACAATTGTATCATATCCAATATCAGTAATTCGTTCACAAGGAAACAGATCAGATTACTATCTTTGTGGACGCTCATATTCCTTCGAGTGAGGTTTTTTCCCTTGGCTTGTGGCTTTTTTGTTGTTTTTATTTGATGAAAGACTGCTTTTTCTCATGATCTTCAGCCTAAAAACACTAAACACCCATTTAGAATTTTGCATATAACAGGTGAATCCCTTTTTTAAACAGCGTATTTAAGAAAACAAACTAGGCTAATGTGTCTTTTGCCTCTTCGTAGTGGTCCTAGAAGAGGATTTATATTTTCTTCAGTGTGGGGGCAGTGCAAAAACACCTATATTTTGCACTTGTGTGTTTTAATGGTGAAGAAAATTCTGCTTTAAGTCCTTCCTTCCACCTTTTAACAGCAGTTACAAGTAAATGTAAGTGTTTCAAGCTCTGATATGTTTTTATTACCCCGCCCTCTGAAAGGGAGGTAAGGGGTATTGTTTTTGGTTCCATTTGTTTGTTTGTTTGTTAACACTCTAGCAGCAAAACTATTGATTGAATTCATACCAAATTTGGTTTACAGATTGCCAGTGACCCAGAATACATCGCATTATATTTTGGGAACAGTAGGTCAAACTTACAATTGTTTATGAATTTCAATTTTGTTTTTCCCCATTTACTTATAGTGGGCAAAATTTCAAAAGTCTGTAGCAGCAAAACTATTTGTTGAATTCAGACCAAATTGACTCTATAGATTGCCAATGACCCAGAATGGATCTCATTATATTTTGGGAACAGTAGGTCAAAGTACAAAAAAATTGTGAATTTTTAAAATCTTCCCATTTACTTGTAATGGGTGAAATACATATTTCCAGAGCTGCCGTTGAATCCTGAACATAGATTTGCTTTAGGTTAATAGATAAGATAAGGCTGTTTTTAACTATAGTTTGAGAGAATATCATATTTAACCCACAAACTACTTCAGCTGAATACTGAATGGATACGTGGAGGACTTGGGGCTGTTTCTTTGTCCCAATCTCAGGCTCATTTGGACTGATTCTTAACTTTGACTCGTCTTAAATCACAGTCTGGGCTGATTTTCACAGCCCCATCTGCCATTATGTAAGAAATAAACCTAGGGAATAACTTAATGATCACATTGTGTTATTCTTTTGTTGTCATTTTAACCTATTCCCAGTAGAAATCTACTTCTTTCTAGACTACTCACTTAAAAAAAAGGCATAATGTTACCTGTAGGAACACTGAGACTGACGTTTTCCCAACAGGACAATCTGCAGAAAACCCTCTTTTAATATACTTTTTGACCATAATTGAGTCTTAACAGCCTATTTCCTTGAGAAGTAGGAAAAAAAATCTGTCAGTACTGGTAATTTGTTGCAGTTTTATAACAAATATAGCTGAAAAAAACATAATGATCGCGGCTCTTTTCACCTTTTAACACTCCAGGAGATCAGCTTTATACAAAAGGTCTTCATGTGTAGTTTTTTTCCAGCTCTAACTGTAAAACCTGACATCAGAAATGTGTCACGAAGGTTAGGTTTCAGTCCTGTTCAGTCAAATGGCGGTGATTCATTTTGATTCACCATTCCGTGTCTAAACTTAGCAGCTGTACAAGCAGATAAACTGTAATTTCTCAGCAACTACTCTGGCACTTTGGTGCTCTCTGCAGCGTTCCCGCGGGGTCTTAAAAAGTCTCAAAAGTCTTGAATTTACAAATCTGCATTTAATACCTTGAGTCATTAAAAGGTATTAAATTTGATATGTTAGGTGTTAAGTTATGTTGAAAAACACCTGTTTGCTGTATTGTGTGTCAATGTGTCCAAGCTGCAAAGATTGCAACGTCAGTCGACTCAGTTCCACCCGTTCCAACCCCACAATTTATATTGAAATTAGGAACCAATTATCGCTAACTTTGCAGCCCCCAGTGAGAAATGACTCGAAACGGTGGGAATCAAGGCATTGGAGTAAATCAATACATTTTCTTAAATTCTAGGAATCCCAAATTTCTGCCAGTATGGCCATGAAATAGGCTGTGAAATGGGCATTAAATTCTGTTCTATGGAGTCTTAAACAAGTCTGAAATTTAACTTGTAGAAACCTGTAGGAACCCTGTCTCTGACTAACGTGGACATCTACTCACTCATTACTAATTTAACCCTTTATAGGGCACTCATTGAAATACTCTGAAATTCAAAATTTCAACCATAGTGTGTTAGTCTCCCTCCTCTTGTCACAAAACATCCAAGCAGCACTTACTAAAAAGTAAACACATGCAGTTAAAAGGTCATAAACTGACAAAAATCACTCATAGTCACTATTTACAGCTTCAAAATGTCTATAAAATCTGTCTGAATCACTGCATAGTGTTATAAAAACCAACATGCTTCTTAACCTCACTGAGGCATGGGATTGGCCCCATATTTAATGTTTGCGGAAATGACCAAAAATAGTCATTTGCCTGATAAAGGGTTAAGAAAAAAACAAGCTCTTATCCTGCTGCTCTAACAATGTTACTTCCATTGCACTTTCCACCTACAGATGCAACCCACAGCCAAACACAACAAGTTTACACTCTTCATCTGAAAGTGGCCATTGTGCAAAACTATCAGAGGCAGAAACACAAGAGGCAAAGTCAAGGAAAAGCAGTTTTTCTTCAAACCCACAGGTGTCAAACATACGGCCCATGAGCCAAATCGGCCCACTAAAGTGTCCAATCTGGCTTGCGGGATGAATTTGTGAAATACTAAATTTACACTGAAGATATTAACAATCAAGGATGTTAAAATCATTTTCAACGGGTTCCACATTCAATCTAATAACCTATAAATTACTCCACAGTTGTGTCTTTGTTTCAGTGTAAAAACAGCAAAATTACATGAAGATGTTTACATTTACAAACTATCCTTTCACCAAAAATGGGAAAAACCTGAACAAATATGAACAACCTGTAATGTCTCAAGAGAAATAAGTGCATTTTTACCAATATTCTGCCTGTTACTAAATGTTTTGTAGATCCACTGTGATCTGTAAGTTGTAATGCACATGTATAAATAAACTGAATATTGTTCAAACTGCACTTATTTTTCTTAAATTGGTCATACTTTGTTAAACCCACTTTTATTAGTCTTTGGTTCATTTATTTGTGTATTTGGGAACCCTAATAAAGTCTGAATTTGAACCCTCCGGGTGCTACAAAGATATCCTTATATTCATCTTGGCAAAAATCGATAGTGGATTTCTACAACCTGATTTAATTTCTGCTTAATTTGTTACATTTTTATAACTAGTTACATCACAACATTTGCACATATAAGGTCAAGACTTCCGACGAACATTTCTCCGTGTACGACATAATTGTCAGCAGCAGCGGTTGTAGTCCATACTGAAACTATGTCCAAACTTTGAGCCGATTGCCTAACATGTTCAGTTGTTGGTTGAACGGGCCAGAGAAGCACAGTCAACAACCTGGAGGGGGTCAGGTGTGGCTCATTTGCATTTAAAGGGCCAGCGTTCAAAACAACCTTTCTGGTGTCATTACTCAGAAATAGGGTTGAAGATGAACCTGTGGAGTTTTGATTAATGAAGAATTCAGACCCAAGCATAGCATTTACAGTTTATGTAGACCAGAGGGGAAATGTTTTAAAATGCATAATTCCATTAAAAAAAAGCAAAATATTACTCCTTTAAGACATTTCAGGTTGTTCATCTTCTTCACATTTTTAAAGGATAGTTTGTAGATTTAAACATTTTCATGATTTAATTTGACTTGTTTCACTGCTGTTTTTTACTGGTCCGGTGCACTTCACATCATATTGGGCTGAATGTGGTCCCTGATATAAAATGAGTTTGACACCCCTGTTGTAACCAAGCCGAAAATACCGTCACGTCTGCCTCCTCTCCTGGGCTGATGACGAGGGGGGATTTGTTGTAGCGAGAGTGGCAAATCACCAACCTCCAAATCTAGCCGTTTGGAAGTTTTAATCATTAATGTGCGCTTTGGAACACATCCCGCTCGTGTCTTTTTTTTTTTTTTTGCTTAAACAAAAGGGAAACGACAAAAAAAGCCATTTGCAGATTAGCAGAGGGATTAACAGTAATATGGTTTATCCCACATGTGGTATGTAAGCTGACATCCCCTCTTACACAAAGACATGCCTGGACATCACATTATAAGCAGGATTTGTTTCTGTTCTCCTCCTCTGTCTGCATGTGTGTACTGTAATCATTAAGCAATAACAAAGGTAGACACATATATAGCAAGAACGCGATGCTCTTTATAAAGGTGCTTAATGTTCACTTCCTCTCTCCATAACACCACCTGAGCAGCAGTGTTGTGGAAATTACCTCCAAACTGTAATACATTACAGATAAGTAATTCCTCACCTTAATGTAATGTAGTGTTAACATGTCATTTATACATTTTAGATATTTCTCAAAACTGTAATACATTTAGTTGATTCTCATATCATGATAATAAAGATGTATTTCTCGCTATTCTGCCTCTCGCTCGTGTCACATCATCTCGTTTCGGTCATCTAGTCAATTAAACATTTCTGAATTAAGTTATCACAGAAGCCGCTGTAGCATTCGAGAGTAGTATCTTGGGATGTTTTCCCAGCAAGTGTGTAGTAATGCAAGCGCTATTGTACATGTACCAAGTAAAATATTACTGAAAATTGATTAGTAATGCCTTACACCACTGCGTTACAGCAAGAGGTAATCCATTACTTTGATGCATTACTTTTCTAACGCATTGTTCCCAACACTGCTGAGCAGTCGCTGCTTTCTTTAACAATATGTTGTTGTCTGTGAGGAAAAATCACTGACTTTAGAAGGGAAAAAAAAGTAGCAGAAGTTGCATTGTTCTTTCTTTTTTATCCGCCTTGTTATATGGGAGGAAGAAAAGAGCAAGTCGGAGGGCCTTTTGAACAGCGTGGACCAGTGATGCCTCTTCGTCTTATTGTTTGATGTGAGGCGAATCATCTATTCAGGCTGAAAGTGGTGAAGTTTGTCAAAGCAGTTTATTTAGGGTGAATTTATTATTTATTTATTTTCCCTCTCCAGTATGTCTGTCTGTCTCTCCTCCTCCCTTCACTATCACCACCTGCTTCTCTTTTATGATGCTTCATATTGAAACGTGCAAAAAAAAAAAAAAAAAAAAAGCAAACAGGATTTAAGAACTCAGCTCTGATGGGAGATGGAGCACACCTTTTTGAATACGCTGCCAATTACCGCTTCACTCGGTCCCTGTCCTGACTCCAAACCAGAGATCTAACGTGTCAGAGATGAGACGGGTAAACGACGGCGCCGCACTTAAAAAAGCCGAACGTTAACGCCGTCTTAATTCCAAAAAAGAAGATAAATGATGCTGGATGCATTTTGGAGGCGGACTGTACACTTGGAAAATTAAAGGAATGCGTTGTGGTTTTGGTAGATTGGCCCTTTGGTCCACTTACCAGGTAAATCACACGAACGCAGACACCGGAATGTGCTTCTGGGTGGCCGCTGAGCTCACCGCTGCTCTGCATACTGAGCAAGAGGACTGACCTTTCAGTAATAAAATGTTCTTAGTGGTTTAATTATCTGGCCTGTAGATGCATAAATCTCAAAAATGAAATATCATTAATTCAATACAGCTGATGCAGACAGGCTTATTTTTAGCAGTGTTTCAGGGGAGCGGGGGGCTGGATTTTCAGGTCTGTACGGTTCACCTGTGAAAACACTTCATTATTTTTATGTCATCTGACTGATTTTATACAAATGCGACACATTTTGCGACATAGTTCCAAAGCTGCATGTACTATTTGCTCGCTCTGTTATACGTTGCTGACATATCTAACTGCACTGTTGGTATAGTTTTCATAACTAATTCATCACTCTGTGGTGGTTGTACAGCAGTGATTGTCAACTGGAGTCCCCTGGGTCATATCTGGTTCTGTAAAGCTTCTTTTACCAGCTCCAAAATGTTAATAAAAGCAGAAAATATGAGGTAATTAGGATATATACCACTGTAGTGACATAGAAATCTGAACTCAAATATGTGTTTTACCTTATTCGCAAAGCTGGTCCTTGGATTGTGCTGTCTTAAAGCCCTTCAGAGAACTCTTAATTAACATTTTTGTGATTTTGTGTTAATATAGACACTGCATATTAGAGTCAGAATTGGTTAAAGTTGACTAATATTTCCAGAATTTAAGTTTTATTGAACTGCCTCTTTGGTGGGTGTCTGATTTATCTCATTTATCCTGGCCATGGAATATTAACAAAATCAGAAAATGTGGGAAGTAAAAAAAAGTAATTCTGTACAAACAACTGAGATTATGAACTCAATTATGTGTTTTACTGATTTCTTACATTATTCAGTTATTCAAGTGAATTCTCAACATCTTTTATTAACTTATTTAACTTTTTTCATTTTGTGGTAATAATAGTGTCAGAATTGGTGAAAGTTAAATAATCTCCCCGGACTTAAAGTTTAATTGAACTGCCTCTTTGGTAGCATTTATCCGTAGAATATTAACCCTTTAGTTAGAAGAGTTTTTTTTTTTTTTTTTTTTTAATATTCAATGTTGATGTAAAGATGTCAAAAATCTGTAGCTTGGAAGTGGTTATAGATAAAGTCATACTATAAAATGAGAAAAATATTGGGTTTGAAAGTTTATAATGAGAGTAAATGCTGTCATCTAATTTGCATATTGTGACATCACAGGGTGGCGGTCATATTGGATTGCTTAACTTTTAGTAAAATTGAACTTTGAACATATTTACATGGAAGTTTTCTTTGTTTTTTTTGTTTTTTTTGGTCATCTTACCCTTAAAATAAATTAACTTAAACATTAATAGAAAGTAAAATAAGTTTTAGTAGCTTTTTAGTATCCAAATCTGTCCTTATCTATCAAAACTAAAACTAAATAAACTTTACTTACTTACTAAACCAGCGTCTTTCGAACTGGATTTTCTTCTTCATATCGAATAGAAACATGTCCTGAAATTGTGTTAGGGTGAAAGGGGCATATGTCCACCATCTGTTGGTGGGAGGTGGTAACAAAATTTGGCTACTCCATCTGGAACTATGGTCTGTTTCATTCAGTTATGTCGCTTGTTGCAATATTGTGACTTTGGCAGGATTAATAAGGCCATAATAAGGCCATTAAAGGGTTAATACAAGAAAAAAATGTCAGGAGAACAAAAAAGTATTGAAGCAACCCCACAAACAAGAGGAATTCTAAACTCAGATATGTGTTTTTATTATTTCTGTGTATCACATGTGCATTGAGTGTCTTTTGAAGAACTTATATATAATATTTTTATTTTGTGTTAATCTGGACTAGTCTCTACTTGTGTCAGAATTGGTTAAAGATGACTAATATCTCCAGCATTAAAGTTTAATTGCATTGCCTCTTTGGTGGATATCTAAGAGCATTTATCCCAACTGCAGAAAATGTGTGGAGTAAAAAACAGCAATTAGCATATACTCTTGTACTGAACAAGCTTTGACCTCATATCTAGTTACCATTATGGATTTCCTGTGTTTTTGTGTTTTTAAGTGACATATACTTACATTTTTTTACTACAGTCTAATTATTTGGTCTAAATAAATTACTTATTATTTTATAATCCTGGCCTTACATGGTATCTACAGCCTTGGAAATATAAGTATTAGATCCGTACGACAGAGTAAAAAGTCAATGCTTTTGCAAAGAGACAAAAGGCATATTAAATATTTGTTTCAGACACCTAATAAAGAAATGAAATGTGTTTAATGGCAAGTTTTCTTATGGCAAGTAAGGTGATGTTGCAAAGCAGTGGAAATTTCACTATTCATTTTCCAAAATAGTATTAAAAGGTCATGTTCCTACTGAAAATTAGAGGTCATCTAATACTTATTTCCAAAGGTGTTTATACATTTTTCAGCTCCATAGTTTGTGCACAGTAGTGAACCTCCTCTAAAGCACTCTTTAACTTTTCAATTCTATAAAATTAGGGGTAATCAGAGTAAGTGTTTTTGCCGATTTTTGAAGATAAATACCCCAGATTGACAGAAGCACAGGTTATAACAGAGCATCACCAATGGGCTTTTGTTCAACTCACCCATAAGGGGATGTTTGCTGCTTCCAGACATCATTGTTCGCTACAGTCTGAGGTCGACAGGGTCATGGGTGCCTCTCATGCTGAGCGCGACTCACATAATGCTTTAGGTAATAGTAAATGAAGAGTAAAAAGCCCTCTGTCATTTCAAAGACATTCGATTTGAGCAGCAAATTGAATTTCCACTGAATTTAATTTTTAACATGTATTAATTGCTGCCGTTAATAATTATTTTTATCGTGATTGCCTGCTGATTATCATTTAGATTACTCCATTTTTTTTTTCTCTGTATGAAATAGTAGAAAGGAATGAAATGATTTGTAATTCTGTTGATTTCTCTTCAGGCCTGATAAAGACAGCCCTGCCTGGTATGGACAGAGAAGTCAAAGAGAACTACCAGGTTGTCATCCAGGCTAAAGACATGGCTGGACAGATGGGCGGGCTCTCGGGAACCACAACGGTCAGCATCACCCTCTCGGACGTGAACGACAACCCGCCACGCTTCGCCAAGAGTGAGTACAGCCTTCTGGAAAAGACACGCACACACTCACACACACACGTGCCGAATGACCAGTCCTCAGCCCATGAAAACCCACTCGTCAGTGTGAGCCGGTGCCAGCCCCCATCTGGTGTCAGTTTTCAAAATGAATTTGGATTATTACAGGGAGCTCTGGGTTTTGCGCGACTAAGGCCGGGCCTCTTAAAGGCAGTGAATAATTAAATATAGAGCCATATGACAGAGCAAAGGGTCCTGCAAAGTGCATCAGATCAGGCCTGTAATCCCTATTAAATGAAGAGAGTACATTCGCTGGGTTTTATCTCTCCGACTCTTCCTCTCTGGTTGTCTATCTCCTTGCTATTAAGTCTTTCTTCTGCCCCCTTTCACTCCATAAAACCAGTGTTCTCAGTTTAGTGCTGCGACTGTCCTTGGTGTGTTTTTTTTTTTTTTTCCGCTCTTTTTGTTAACCTCTCGCTCATCAATCATCAGTCCTTCCTATCTACTCCCCTCCTACTCCCTTTCAGTCTCACACATTGTCTCTCTTTCTTCGCCCCCCTCCCCACCACCACCACCACCACCTCGCCTCCCTCCCTCCCTGCCCGTCTCACTTCCTCTTGTGCATCTGGCAAACGGCGAAGGCAGCCCAGATCAGATTGACAGATTACCGGTGTCGTCGTGTTTCCCCTCAGTAAAAGCGAGTGCCAAACTGTACTACAGTCTGCAGATCCGCGAACAGCACAACTCCCCCCCTCCCCCCTCCCCCTTTTTCCCCATATTTATCACGCCCTCCTCCCATCAGTAGTTGGATGGAGGTTACGAAGAAAGGGGGAGGGGAGGGGGGTTGGTACTGTCATTTCAGCCCCCTCCGCCCGTGAATGAACAGTGGGAAGGATGGAGATAGATAGATATGGTGACAGAAGAGGAAGATAGAGGAAGAAAGAGGAAGAGTGAGGTGGACGACAGGAAGACAGCCAGTGATGGGTGGAAGAGGGAGGAGGGACAGGAGAGGAAGATTGAAAGAGGAAGAAAGAGGAAGAGATATTGTAATGGGACACCCAGAGGAGGCAGAGTGTCAGGGAGCGATATCATTGTTGTCTGCCGGAGTGATGCCTCCTTCTTTTCCACCCGATGCTAAATACCTGTTAGTCTAGGGATCCCTTCTCATGGAGCGTCGCCGAGATCGTGTGTGTGTGTGTGCGTGTGTGTGTGTGTGCGCTCGTGTGTTTGTATTGGCGTGTTTGTGTGGAGCCAAGTGTCAACGTCACGGAGACCTGCCGACTCAGGCGTTGCCAAAACACTGTCAGCATGTTTTATTAGTGTGTCAGTGCTGTTTGTCTCCGCAGGCTGTGTGTATATCACGCCCGTTCCCTCCTGCAGTCCGGCTATTTATTTAAGCATACGAGATGCAGCCGAAGCCGCCGCCGCCGACAGGCAGCTATCAATTTATTCGCCTCAAACCAGGAAATCATCTCGCAAAATAATAAAAAAAGAAAAAAAAAAAACAGAAGAAAGAAAAGAAGTGGCACTTAATTTATGTCAGGCAAATTGGCTGAAAATTTATGTCGCATCCTAAACTTTAAAGAGTGAGTCAATAATGCTTGTAGCGGCTTCTGTAAAAAGGCCAATGTTTTGGAAATGAAATATGTTGTACCACATATGAAATGTCGACTCCACAGCTGATCTGCAAATGTTGCAACACTAAATCTCCCTCCTCGCTGTTGCCGTTTCCCGCCCTGGCTGGCTCGTAGATTGGTGGTCTCTGATTGGCTGTGATTCACTCTCTCCCTGACCTGTTCTCTGGTGTTGTTGCTCACTGTGACTCACATGTTTATACGGCTTCTATTTCACTAACGGGGTCATAAAAATACTAGGGTTATGATGCCCGTTGGGTGTCACGTTGGACTCTTTTTTTTTTGTTTTTTTGTTGCGGTTTTGTGTTGTTTTTGTGCGTACATTTCAGGCAACGTTTTGGATTCATATTTTGGTCATGAAGAAGCCTTAAAAGAAGTATTGATTCATGTCGTAATTGAAATGAGTCTTTGTGAAGAAATAATGGAAATGGACATGAAAAGAAATACCAAGGATGTGACCTCGGTTGTCATGGTCTTTCTCTCAAAGTCTGAATCATTTACACTATTAATAGCGCTCCTCCTCTTGGCTTTTTGTTCTTTGGTACATTTTCTGTTCTGATAGATAGATTCTTCTTTTAATTCCATTTAAAAAAAAAAAAAAAATCTAATTCTCCCTTTTCAGCTATGTATGAGTTCAGAGTGCCTGAGTCCACTGAAGTGGGGTCTGGGGTGGGAGTGATCCGAGCGATAGACGCTGACATCGGTGAAAACGCAGAGATGGACTACAGGATCATCGGCAGCGACGGACCAGGCATGTTTGATATAGTCACCAACAGGAGTTCGCAGGACGGCATCATCAAGCTGAGGAAGGTCAGTGATGTTACTCTCCACTAGGTTGTGAATGTTGGAGTGTTTTATGTGGAAGGATCTACTGTCCAATGAGGATCAGAGCTATGTCCCTCCCACTTTTTTTGTCCCTTTTACTATTTATAGACTCGGTTTGGCAACTTTCGGACCACTGCACAGTGTTTTTATTTGCTTTTTTTACAGGTCTGTTTCGTTTTTTATATGACTATCACATGTGCTCTTCAGTTTGGACTTCACTTCCATATGTGATGCAGAATAAATAATCAAATTCACAGTATGGCCAAGTTGTTTGTTCAGACTGTAGGAGCTGCATTTTTGGTTATAATGGTAAAATATGCCATCAAATACTATTGTAAGTGAAATTTTGTGTCTTCATTTTTCCTAGACTCAAGCAAAAATCAACATTGTAATGCTATTTTTTTTTTTTTTTAGTAAAGATGGAATCCAAAAATGATAATTTCTGCTACAATTGCAATAAAATTACTTGCCAAAATATTAAATCATGTTTTTGCATATTGTTCAGCTTTAATTGCAGCTGTAATATCATATGTATGTATCATATACCTAGTACATATCACAGTTAAGTGAAAGTATACCAAAAAGAAATGGCCAACTTGGGTGAGTTGTCCTTGTTGATATTCTTTTTCCAGTGTGATCAGATAAGAATTGTTGCCATTATACTAAAAGAAACATCTAACAAATAATGTTGATATGACAAATAAGTCTGAATAGAACGCTAAAGCTTAAAGTGTGAACATGTATCCTTGATTTAGCGTGTAAAATCTCTGTAAATGCTGCCCTCTGACTGTTCTACTTTCATAATCCTGTTGAGTTGATTAAAAATTCAGCCCTTAGTCATCAGCTCAGTGGGGGATGCTTTATTATTTTATTATTTTTTATTTTTTTGGCTATGCCCTGGGTTTTGCCTGCCAGGGATCCCTGAAACAATGATCGCCGAAGCTTATAGAGATACAAAGTTAAATCAAAGCTCACGTTTGTTCTAACAGCAGTAATCTTTCAAAGTAACTCTGACATTTATTAGAAAACAACACGTAAAGTTAGAAATCTAGCCTTTGAATATGCTGTAATCTTACAACAACATACTGTGCAGTTCTCGATAAGAACATCTAATGCCATGGCTAATTCAATATATGTCCTTAGTAAGCTTCAATGAATGTGATTTCCCGTAAGTCTGAGACCTTTACAGGTTAAATGTCAGCAGATGAATGGCCGTGGCTAGTTCAGACATGTCCGTAATAACAGCAGGACAAAGAAAGCTGAATGCTGTAGATGCTTTTGACAGCAGCTGATTACAGCTACAATGATGGAAAATGACATAAAAGAGAGGTGACATCAGGGTCTTGCATGTCACGACAAAAAAAGGATGTCCTTTTACAAGCAGTGTTCTCTTAAAATGAAAAATTAAATGGTGTAAAGATAATACACCTGGAAAAAAGAATCATTTTCATTGATAGAGTAGTTGTGTACTACTATTATTATTATTATTATTATTATGTACTTATGTAAAAAGTAGGGCTGTGAAAATTAACACCTTAACGCGGATTAATCCATCATTGTGATTAATCCGATTAAAAATTTTAACGCATTTAATCCATCTGCAGCGTAGAATGACTCTGAGGATCTCTGACAATGCATTTGGGGCAGTTCATTCAAGTAGTTAGCATCACTCATGCGCAAATGGGCAGTTGATCAGGTAGTGACAGGCAGTAGAACACACCGATCAAGATGGAAAACGCTAAACAGCACGTTGGTCCTCTGGATGGAAATATGAGGACAAAAAACCAAGACAGAACAGTCGACCGACATAAAGTATTATACACACTCTGCAGTTTATAAGTAAATACAGAAACTAGAAAAGCACTTGGAGAGCACAGAACTCCGCCAAGGCAGATCATAACCCCCCACCCCCGCCCCTGATCACCACCAAAATTTAATCGCTTGTTCCTTGTTCCAGTATCAACATTTCCTGAAAGTTTCATGAAAATCCATCCATAACTTTTTGAGTTATCTTGCTAACAGACAAACAAACAAACAGACAGACAAACCCCGATGAAATCATAACCTCTGCCGTTACACTTGGCAGAGGTTAAAAAAAGTGAATAAAACTAGTAATAGGACACTTGTAAGGAAATTTGGAAATTTCGCTATCAATTACTGCTGCAAACTGATTGTAAAAATGCATTTGAACAGGAATATTAGCGGAACATTCACTTTAATTAGCTACAGAAACAAGTTGGTCAGTGTCTTGTGGTCAGATTTATTCTGTTTCTACAAACCATAAAGAAACTTTTTTAATTCCGCACACGCCGACTACCTGAAGATGGACAGTGGAGTTATTAGATTTGAACTTACACTTGCCTACACTCCCAGTACATGTGTTTTCAGTGAGATTCATTCTTCCTCTCAGCTGAGACCAAAGCAGAAATATTGATGCTCGGTATGGATCTCAGCGTTCAGCGGTGTGCTGCGGTGTGTTTCTGATGTATTCAACAGAATCTGGCAGTTGCCTTATCAAGCGCGCTCTCTGCAGCCTTCGATCGATCGCTTCCATCATGCCATCATTAAGTGGAAGATGACATAATTGCCTTTTGTAGCGGTGCTGTAGTAGATGTGGTGTGCGGGTAGAGGGTGTGTAGGGAGTGAGCGTGCCCTAATTCTGAACCTACTAATTAAATGGGCTTGTCAAGTGGGAGTGTGTCCCATCTCTGCTTGCACTAGTCCTTCAAAGCAACATATTCCTCCTGTTGACGTGCAACCCCCCCTCCCTCCCTCCGCCTTAACACGAAAAACTGAAAATCAATGACTTGACTATTATGTTATTATTCACAGCTTCAGAAAAAACGCTCATTCCATCTGGATTTTTCAAGCTTTCATTGGCCAGTTCCAACCATCAGGGACCCAGCATCCTTTCATATGTACAGTAGGCAGCCTCCAAGAAAGCTCACTCTGATCCAGCTGCTCCTGCTCAGAGCGTGGCGCACATTCATTAAAATGCACCGCTCCCCAATTATTTCCATCAATAGGGGTATACCTTCAGTGGCTACAACTTCAAAAAAAAAAAAAAAAGTTCAGAAAAAGGAACATGAAAGCAGAAAACATACAGCCAACCTGCGTTTAAAGGCAAAAACGACAGAAAACATTTGTAATCATGCAGGAATCAGGCTGATAATCATCCTAACAGTCCAGAAATTACAGTAGGCGCCACATTGTAAGGGGATCGTACATGAAAAATAACAAAGCACCCGGTTTTTAAGTAAACAAAAGGGCAAAGTGAAAGCCTGTTTGTGAAAAAATGATGTACAAATAGTGTAGGCTTATTTGTTGTGAAACGCCAACGACCGTGTTATGAGGCTGTGGAGGTGTAGTTTCTGTGTTAACCCTTTAACCCTTAATGTGTCTGTGGTGAGTGTTCTGAAAGTATGATTTATTTAAAATATTCATAAAAATTCAACAGTTTGCTCAAAAAGACAATTTTCAAAACTTGCTGATAGAATAGACCTTGTTCTTTCCATTGACATCTGAGTATGCTCAGTTTTTGGAATGGAGAGCAAAACAGAGCAGTGAATAAGACTGACTCACTATAAAAATAGATGACTTGGGCTTCTTTTTTTTTTTTTTACACTCTTTTCCTTGTGGTTACTTGTTTTTACTGTTGTTTGCAGTGTTGTGGCAATTTTCCTTTTTTTTTTTTTTTTTTTTTTTATTATTATTTATTTTTGACAGTGTTTTTTACCAAGTTTTGCTTTTTGGAGTTCAGCCAGGTGTCAAAAAGATTTAGACAAAAAGCCACAAAACAAAAATTACTGGGCCAAAATTCAAATACTTGTTGTTCAGTGTGTCTCAGTTCTTGTTAAACATTCTAAATCTCTTATTGATGTACATTCTGAATGCCTTATTTAGTAAAAACCTGTCAAACTTCAATTCCTCTCTGTCTTTTTCTATTATTCCATCCTGTTTTGACCCTAAAACACACAATAAAACAAAACCACTAAAGAAAAGGAACATACTTCAACAGATACAAATTCACAGCAAAAGTAATGTCTTGGAGGTTAAGGGTTCATGCAGTACCTACGTTGCATTCATTATTCTTATAACAGGTAAATCTTTCATCAAACAGTTTTTATTAATGAATATCCCATTAGAAATGTGCAGAATCTATATAAACCTCTTCAAACAAAATACATTATGAAGAGGAACATTTTTTGCAGTGTTGCTATCCACTGACCGCCAAAGCCAGCAGCTCATACTAATCTGTTATACTGATCTTTTCATTTCACAAGAAACAAAACCAAAATGAGCAGATGTCACCCGCCAAACATGTACAGACAGCTTTGATTGATTGTTTCATCAAGCTACAGCAAGCATCAGGAAATTGACTGAAAAGGAACAAACATCCAAGAAGTTGATTGAAAATGTGACATGTTTGACCCCGATATCTGAAGAAATGGTACAAAGCCAATGCGCTATTTGCCGTAAAAGCCCGAAGTTTGCGGTAACGGCATACATTTACAGAAGAAAACAACCCTGATTGTTACGTAAAATAATAAAATTAGCTTCGGGCAATGAGATTATCTGGCTAAAAGTGCCTTAATGTTTGATGATGGCAGGAGTCATATTTGTGTAAATAATCCTAACCGCGTCGCTGTCATGTTAGACGTCGACCAAAAGGCCACATCTGTCTGATTAATCACCGTGTGGCAGCAATAAAGGAAAGGCCACAGGTCTGTACAGGTCTGATCCCAGCCTCAGCCCATGTGTGTCCATCAACAGTCTTGTTAGTGTCCTTGAACAAGACACTGAGCCTCTTCACGCCAGCTCATTAGAAGATGTTCTGCAAAGATTGTCAGTTTAATGAATAAAATCCCAATCTGACCTTAAATTAAATGCGGCAGGATGCTCAGAATGGAGATTAGTTCTCTCAGAATCAACAGCTCAATGTGTTTCTGCATACAAATCAATGTTTTTTTTTCCCGAATAAAATCTTACTAACAAAAGCTGCAATTAGGGCGAAGACAAAAGTTTACAGACAAAGCAAAGAAACGTGAGGTGTGGATTGAACATGTTGGTTTTTCTTTTCAGCCTCTGGACTTTGAGAGGAAGCGGCAGTACAGTCTCCGTGTCCAGGTGGAAAACGCTCATATCAACTCCCGCTTCCTGTCCGTGGGCCCCTTCACGGACGAGGCCACCATCAAGATCGTCGTGGAGGACGTGGACGAGCCGCCGGTGTTCGAGCGAGCCAGCTACGTGATGGAGGTCAAGGAGGATGCAGCTAAAAACACCGTCATCGGCTCCGTCAGCGCGTCCGATCCTGACGACAAACGCAGCCCTGTCAGGTACCAAACATTGGTCCAATGAAACATCCTACTAGTTTTTTTTTTAAATTATTTGTAATTAAGCTGGAATTCTTACTGTTCTTCTGGTATGATGGTTTTTCCAGTCAAGGCAGCAATTTTGATGGTTTAGTACATAATGCACCAAATTATTACTTTTCCTTTAAACATAAAAAAAAGGGCTAACCTCGCATTTTGTAATAACTATTACATATGTACAGAATGGGTTCAAGAATTTTATCACAAAAAGCGACATGTTGTTACATAATGAGGTAAAAAATTATTACATTATTATTATTATTATTATTATTATTACATCATTATTGCATGCTGCACCGTTATTACATAATGTGGTACTACAATCCCTTAGAGATGAGGGATAAAAAAACCAAGTCTGATGAAAACCTTTGGGGTGTTTAGAAGGAAGTTTGGTGTAATACGCCACAAGATGATTTAAGAAAACCTCCAGGAAGTTGATCTGAGAGAGTCCACGATGCACTAAATCCAGAGGTCACACTAAATACTGGTATTACTTGTAGAAGTCATTTATGTCTGAATTTTCTGTGTGGATTTCAATACTGTGCACATACTTCCTGCACTTTCTTATTTCTTAACAAAGAGACTGAAAAATAAATAAGTAAACTCTGTAAAAGACAAAGTTAAAGTGGAACTGATACTTTTGCATGATACTGATACTTTAAGGTTAGAGAAGACTATTTTTTCTTTTCTGAAGTTAACAGCCACTCACAGCTGAACATCAGTGACTATGTTACTTGTCACATACAGACAAAAAATGTAGGAGGTTCTGTACTGGCTATGGACACAGACAGACAAGCTAAAAATACAATGTTTGTATTTTAGCTTGAAGATTTTTATGAGCATCTTATCATTTTATGACACTATAGCAAATAAATCATGAGCCAGACATATATCAGGTTTTCTAAAGGTAATACTATCAAATGTATGTAATAATAGCTCAGAAATTTTGGGAAAGAGTCAACAGGAAGGACTGCAGTGTGCATTTATATCTACTCTGATAATTGTTATAAAACTCTTGTCTCTAAGGTATGAATCTAACAAATATATGTAATTTTAATATTTATTCAGGCTTGAATAATACACAATCACCGTAGTAAAAATTAACATGCATAACTTAAAAAAATATGCTCAACCAATTTTGTTTGCTAACAACTGGATGCAAAGCTGTATCAGAGAGTGTTCAAAATGTATGCAGAACCAGTGCAGATGGTGAAAAGGCCTTGAATTCAGAAAGTCACATTAGTTCAAACATGAGGAGCTGTATTCACAATATTAATCAACAAAAAATTCACCGTAAGATGCTAACGGTGAATTTTTTGTTCAATACAGCTCCTCTAGAACCAGCTCTCAGAAATTTCCAGTGGGAAGAGTCAATATTAGGGCTGGATAATTGATTTTAATTAAGGTTATGCCAATGTAAATGGAGCCACGTCAACATTATTGTGACATATTTATTTATTGTCTTTTTTTGCATTTTGTTCAGCTGTAGTGTTATCTGTTACTACCACAGCAAGATCAGATCATTAACAGTAGCGGCCCTTTAATTTTATTTTTTGGGTTTTTTCTCAGTTTTTATCCTAAAACACAACATGAATAGGTCTTCATTTCTGGCCTCAAAATGATAATGAGATACTATTACTTATTTTTACTTGAACCCTGAGAATCCACTTAATGTGTCCTTGTGCCGCTGTTGTAGAACTCTACAATTTATTACTTTTATATCACATTATTGCGACTGAAGACCTTTGTCCTTATACTTCCTCCTCAGTACAGTTTTATAATATATTATGAGACCTTGGTGGGCAAACACATTGTTCAATTAAAACATACCAGACGCTGTTAAATGACGAAAAATCAGCCAGCTCCACAGCTTAGTTCATGGAGATACGAAATTATGCACGTGCTCTATTAAATGAAAGTAATGGCAGTGGGCTGCGAGGCTCGGCTTCGACTCTGTCTCAAAGACTTTTTCATTTTTATGATGCACTAAGGGAGTTGGCTCTCAAGGTTGAAGTTCCACCACTTTATTGCGGGTGTCAAATATGATATCATTCTCTTTTATCGCCCATCATCAATGAGGTAGCTACCCCGTGGCATTTAAAGCTGAGCTGTGGTGGAGGAGAGCTGGGAAACCCAGGGGCTGCCTGGCATGAGGAAGTTGCTGAGATGGTTATCTTTATTACCTCACATCGCTCGCTGTGACACACTCAGACGCGTGCACGTTTAAAGACTGACGCATGCACTACAGATCCATATTATCACAGGGTTTAAACAGATTTGTGTTCGACTACATTTAAGATTCAGAGATTATCACTGACCTTGGAAACACCAGTCTCACCTCCATGTCTGTGGAGTAGCTGTTCTGAAGCTTGACAGTGGACAAATTAAAGGAAAAACCTGATGGCTGTGGTCTCTTCACAGATAATAATGCCTCCTTCTTTAGTGTACTGAATAGTTTGAAAATAAAAATGTTATGCTTGATATGCTATGGCCTTAACAGTCAACAGTGCTCTCCACCACCGCCATGTTAGAGTTCACAGACTGTATAATCAACGCCAAGGAGCAAGAAGACTAAGTTGGAGACACCTATTACCCCACCCCCCGAAGGGGAGGCAAAGGGTACTGTTTTTGGTTCAGTTTGTTTGTTTGTTAACAGTCTAGCAGCAAAACTATTGGTTGAATTAATACCAAATTGGGTTTATAGATTGCCAGTGACCCAGAACAGATGTGGTTACATTCTGGGAAAAGTTCAAATTTGTAATGAATTTTTTAAATCTTTTTTTCGAGGAGCGAGGTTTGTTGTGCCTGGCACCACTTTTTTTTTTTTTTTTTTGCACTTTTTTTTGTTGCCTGTACATAGTAGAAAGAGTAGAGCTAATACAATCTGGAAAGGCTGAAAAACAAATGCAAATCACAAAGTCTTCACTGCCATGACTCATGCAAAGTTTTACACAAATGAAAGTCATGTGATGAGTCAGAAGATCAAAATCGGTCATAAATGGACACTGGCTTTGACTTGTAAGTACACCTAAATCTGCTTTGGTATCACCACTTTTGGACGGAGTACACATATTTCCAAGAGTAGTTTGCATTAAAAGAAAACAATATTTGCAAGATCACTGTGTTGCGTTAAATAGTAATTTATTTATATGTGATTTGGTGTCAACTACTTAGTCAAAAAAATCTGCAAAAATAACACTGTCACATACAGACAAAGTAACAAGACGCTCCATTGGTGGGTATTTCCTGTTTCTGTGTCACATGGTTTCCCTGCCGTATTATTTTAGGAGACCACCCTTGTTTTCTTCAATTTCTTGTTCATTTTAATGCCTGGTACAACTAAAGGTACATTTGTTTGGACAAATATAATGATAACAATAAAAATAGCTCATAAGAGTTTAATTTCAGAGCTTATATCTGTCCATTTTCCAAGTTTTTTTGATAATAACCAAAATCACTTAAGTTCTTACATCAATATCTATGGCATTGTACTGCCAAAAACAGTGCTTTTAGGCATTCTATGTTTTCTTTTCTGTCTGTTTTAGTCACATGATACACACAGGAATTAGTACTTGATTGCATAACCATTGTTTTTGATGACTTTTGATGGACTAGATATACACACTGTTATCCACGGTAATACATACTGTTAATATTGTTCATACTGTCACATACTGTGAATTGCGCCTATCCATATTTTATCCAGTTGTATTTTTATTCTACTAGGCTCTAATCTTATGTTACTTGGTTAAGTTGTAAATTTTCATGAAATTTTCTTCTCTTATTTTTAGTTTTTGTAATTTTATATTTTCGCTCTATTCTATTCTATTCTATTCTATTCTATTCTATTCTATTCTATTCAAAAAGCTTAAATACTTCAATTTCAGTTCAGGTCAAACTGAAATATGAACTGAAATAAGTCTTTGGAGAAGCAAATCCTCAAATACCAGTGCCTGCTGAGTTTTGTTCTTGATGAATATCCTTTCCGTCCAGTCGATGATGTAACAACTTTAGGGAGGAGGAAGAAAATTCGTCCCAACTGGCTTATTACTAACATTTCTGTAGCTCTCCATGTCCTTCTGCTCGGCCTCCCATCCCGCCTGCCGCCTGCCTGCTGAGAGCAGCACTTTGGATGCCCGGTCAGGACGAGGCGAGCTGTTATCTCACCGTCATTAATCAGGCGAAGGGTTAGGCCCAGCCAGCTGAATTATTGGGAATATTAGAAAAGCAATTAGTAAAGCCCACGGCCGACGCGGATTTAACGAGGTTAGAGTTACTGTCGGACAGGCAGAGGTGGTAGGAGCAGGAGGGAGTGTTTAGATAAAGACACTAAAATGGGTGATGCAGCAGGGAGGAAGAGGGGAGGGTCTTGGGGAAGAGCGGCGGTGCATCGAGAGCCCCGGTTCATAGTCTTCCCTCGGGGGTCTCCTTCTTATTCGGCCCTCCTGATGCCTGCTACTCCATTAATCACGCTGATGTATCGCAGTAGTCTGGGAAGCAGAGAAAAACAACAGGACTGGATAACCTGTTGGCTCGCGTTTGTGTGACCATGTGCGAACTGCGAACGCTTACACAAATCCTCCATCACCACAGGACAAGACGGTTGGAGACAGTTAGCGCCCAAGAACCGCAGTTAGAACCAAAATCTTAAAGGTTAAGTCCATTCAAAGCACAAATAAAAGGTCCCTAAAATCTGAAGTAGTCCACAACAACATTATGTTTGTACCCTTTAAGCACTGAGTTTGTTTTAAGTTGCAGATTTTTGCAATTAAAAGATAAATTAGAGAAATATAAATCTTTTTTTTATGTAATTTGTGAACTAAGCATTAACCCTTAAAGAAAAATTTTAGCCAGATGATGTTTTTTTTTTTGTTTTTGATAAATATTTTTATTGTTTTTTTAGTACACACATAGCAATATCTGACATGTACAATGTTTCCAGGTGTTCTAGTTGGAAGGTAATAGGAAATTGCATATTGTATATATATTGAGAACAACAACAGTTTTAGTCTAAGCCAGAACGGCCTCTGTGAATGAACCATAATTAACCATTAACCCTTCCCACCCGCTATTAAGAGAAAAAAGAAAATAAAACAAAGCACAAAGAAAAAAAAAAATCTATAAAAAAACAAAAAACAAAAAAAACATGACCACTGCTGGATTTACCATACTTTCCAGGCTATAAGGCACACCGGAATATAAGCTGCACCTGAGTATAAGCCGCAGGTGTCCACGTTGTGACATGAGATATTTACAGAGAAAGATGGTTAACAGAAATATTACTTAAATATTTATTTCCATACCTTAACTACTTTTCATGTTGTTCAGTTAATGTATTTAGCTGGAAAAGTCACATGTTTCTCCAGTTTCTGCCGTTATTATATCATAACCTTTGAATTTACTCTGTTTCATGAACATCGTCATGGTCAGTGAATTTAATATATGAAAATACCCAATTTTAACAAAAAAAAGCAAGCCTTATTTTAAGAACAGTTGTTTTGGTTTTGGGTTTTTTTCCTAAACAAGGAACTTATATGGAATGTGTCTTTGTTAAATTTCATGCTTTACCATTGTTGATTTTTCAGACATGATGTACAAATGTGCTTAGCTGTCTGTTGTAAAGTATCTTTCTGAATGAAAAAAAAAAAAAATGTAAAAAACTCACCTGTAAGCAGTAATTAAATAAATAAATACAAAACATGATACAAAAATATAAACTGCCAAAAAAAAAAAAAAAAAATCCAATTTTCACTGAAAAATGCAGATGATAAATGGTGATAAATCACTATAATAATGTTAAACACCATTTGGAATTCACCACAAAAACAGGAAAAATAGCATTGTTTCCTTCAGTTTATGTCACTTGGGGGGTCATTTAATGCTTAAATTAACCCAGTCATGAATTAAATGAATAAAAGCTGTTGTGCTTTGTCTGGCTGGTTTTGAGCTGTAACTACTCACAGTGACAGTCTCAGTGATAAACATGACCATTTCAACTTGATTTACAACTGAGAAACCGTGATTTATACTCTGATAGTCTCACCCGGGGAACCCAGCAGACTTCCATAGAACCCGGCTTGTGTGGAAAAGTTTATAAAAGCTGATTTGTGTGTTTTCTTCAGGTACTCTATTGATCGTCGCACAGACATGGACAGAGTGTTCGGCATCCATGCAGGCAACGGGTCAGTGTTCATCCTCAGGGAGTTGGACAGAGAAGAGAACGCCTGGCACAACATCTCCGTCATCGCCACAGAGTTCAGTAAGTGCAGCCGGATGACAGCGGGTGTTTCTGTATTTCATCGGCCTCTTCTTATTCTGCCAGCCAAATTGGATTTTTTGGAAATGATACTCGACTGAGAATATAGTTTGATGAAGTCAAAAACGCTCTGTGGAGTGTTTTGCATTGGGATCAGTCGAAGCCAGTTCATGCAGGATTTCCTGGTGTGTGATTTATGTTCTCACTCGCAGAAAAAACAAACAAACCTCTGCTTTAAAAAGGCTAACAGAGTGAAATCTGCCTGTTTCATGTATTATTTTTTACAGGACATGAGAATGATTGTGCCTGCGTTTACTTTTTCTAAAGCAACTATCTCAATCAATTTTTTTTTATTATTGTTTATCTCATTATCTCAAAAATACAGAGCTAAATTTTCTTGACCTTGCTTTAACAGCGGTTCTACAGCAGGGGGAAGTCGCATAGCAGAACACACACTGCAAAAACGGGATATATGACTTGAATTTGGAATATTTATCTTGAAAGATCATTTTTTAGATTTATTTACATATTGAGACTTAATCTTGTTAAGATCATTTGACTTGTTCCAAGAATTGTCATCTTGAGCTACCCCACTTAGATATCACAACTAATTTTAAGCAATATTTTTTTAAAAATTGTATCTTTATCTGGAATGAACAGGTAAATTCTTTTTTGGTAAAAAAAGAGACAAATGTCATTCCAGTTTTTGTTTTAAGTCCAGATGATGCACTTCACCAGCCCATAAGGCAAACGAGTCCCAAAAATGAAAAGCCTCGAATCATGGAACAAAGTTCGTTCGTCCTTGTAGTGATTCTTCTTCTTCGATATCTTACATTCACAGCAGTTGGATTCAGGTAACCACAATGGATATACATTATTATTTTTAAGCAATATTTAGAACAAAACAAGCTCCATTGTTGGGGAATGAGTGTGTCCTCCATACTCATACTCAAGAAATATGTGCTTATTTTGTGCAGTTTTGCCGATACATATCTAATGAGTCTGGATTGCACTTATATAGCACATTTTATACACCTTCATGGTGCCCAAAGCTCAAACAAACAAGGCCTGACATTAACCCATTCACACACACACACTAAGATCTTTGCCTATGCTTTTGACATTGGCAAGGGTTGCTGGGCAGGAAGGCCGTTGCACGAGCTGCTTTGGGAGAAGCACAGAGGAGGCATTGCCCCTAGTTTTCAAGTCACCTGTAGGCGGCTGTCGTTTTTTTGCTTACAGATTTAATTATTATCTGTTACAAACATTGAAATAGCTGCGGTTGTTTGGTCCAGATCTCTAATAAACACTGTATGTAATAAAGAAACTAGCAAAGAAAAGTTTCTTATCTTGAGATAATGAAATTATAAACCCTAATCATGAGCAGTTAATATTTACTGTTTTCAGATAACATAATTAAACATTTATCAAGCAAACAAAATGTTATCTCAAAATACTGGCAGTTAAATAATTCCAAATGCTGTTTGAAAAATGTATGTGAACTTGGTTTTTGTACGATACCTTGATTTACGCAACACACAGGTTCCATCATTGTAAGAGCCACGCTTTTACACCAAAATGCTGCTCCCATTCATTTACAAATTCTTTGTTTGGTTTTCAATCTCTGCTTGTAAAATCCAACCCACGCATCAGTCATAAAAATAGTAAAAGCCCTCCAGAGGCTCAATGTGCACCGTCCTTCACCTTTAATTGTTGGCTTTTGATGTGAAACTTCTGCTTGAAATAAAACACCCAAAATGCAGAAGAAACAGTAAAAAACTGGGAGGAGAGAGGAGTGTAGCTGGTAAATGGAGAAAATCGGTAGTAAGTGGTGAATTTAACTCATAAAGACCCAGTGTGACTTTTGCAGCACTTTTTTCTCTCTATTTAACCTTTCTTATGTGATTTATCACAGTTTATTATAATATTATCTTCTGTATTTTGTATTTATTCAATAAAAATCTGGTATTTTCCCATATTTAATTCACTGACCATGTGGATGTTCATAAAAGCTCAGATTAAAGTTGAGGGTTATTATAACAACAACAGAGAAAACTGAAGAAAAAGTGACCTTTTCAGTCAAATTTCTCCTTAACTGAACATAAAACAAGTGTGTCCATCCACTTTCATTGATCCAACTCCATGGGTTTTATTGGTTGTAGAAAATGACGGTGTTTCCACGTTCACTATGGAGCCTCTGAACATCCAAATGGGTCATAGCTGATGACCATGAAAAGATGACAGACTGTATTTTATACCAATTATTGACATTTATTGATAGGATTAGTGGATCAGAAATTATTAAACATTTTATATTGGTAGATGGTTTTGGTCACCAGTGTTTTTTTTGGGTCTTAATGGGCTAATGGAGCTCTGTAATATATGTGAAGTTAAATTTACCATGTGTAAGCTGTCATTTTAGAATTTAGGTGTGTTTGTGTAATAAAAAAAAGCAATAGTAGCACTACATACATTTAATATTGCAGCCCTCCGTAGTGTTGGTAGAGGACTAATCATCTCTGTGAATTAACTCATCCTCCTTTGTGTTTCCTAGACAACCCGAGGCAGACCAGCCGCGTGCCTGTTTACATCCGAGTGCTGGACATCAACGACAACGCTCCAACATTTGCCACCAATTACGAGACGTTCGTGTGCGAGAACGCCAAGGCTAATCAGGTCGGTCTGACCAAACGCACAACAGTAGTCATGGTTTCAGCCCGCCTTCCCATTAGGATTATACATCTCCAGCCTGTAATTAGCAGACCTTAGAGAGAAGCTGTAAATCTGTCATGTGTGTTTCAAGATAGGATGAGCTCTACACGGGTGGAGGTTACTATAGACACAGGCAGATTTTTGGCATTTAAATCGCAACGCAGTAAGCCTATTAAAAACATTTGCGGTAGTGAAGTAGTGCTGCATCATAGAGCCTTCTGAGGTGCATTTAGCTGAAGACTCAGCAACAGCCAAGTACTGCAGACACTCGATTAGGCGCCGTCTTTCAAACCATACTGCGCTACTTTTTGGAGTAAATTCATGACTCCTCAACCAGGGTGCTTGCTCTTTATCCAAATAAAAAAATCCAGACTTTTTCAAAACTATTATTCTCCTTTTTCTTTTTTTTCCCTTTGGAAACCAAACAGCAGGTCTTGACATACAATTTGGATTTGGAATTTCCCCTTGTGGGACTAATCTTATTTTTTGGTGAAATCAGTTTTTTTTTGTGTGCTCATTCCATATTCCCCATTAAATGCAACTTCTACCAGTTTTCAGGGTTCCGATGGGGTCTTAAAAAGTCTTTAAAGTCTTGAATTTACAAATCTGCATTTATAATACCTTAGGGTTAGGGTTAGGGTCGGATTTGTGCTGTTCAAACTGACTTTAACAGATCGGATATAGGTCACATATGGGCAAAAAAATTGGATTTGGGCCACATTTGTCTGCCTTTTTGTACTTTTATACTTGTATGCCTACTTTTTTGGTTTGCATATCACACAAATAAACTTCACAAGATGTATAAAAGCAGTAAGAAGTAGGGGTGTAACAATGCACCATTTCGGTTCGGGGCCTTCAGTACAATATGGAGGTGCACCGAACGAATGTGAAGAACACACACACTCACCTTTCCACACGTGCTTTGAAGCACAACGCTCACAGTATGAGCAGGGTGGCCGCAAGCGGAACCCATGTGCAGTATTTGATATCCTAGACGGACGGACGTCTAAGCAATCTACGCTCCACTCACCCGCTGAAGGTGAACCAGCATTGCAGCTCAGAGCAGTGTCACAGGTACAAAGCCAGAGTTGGAAGACCTTCCGTCTTCTCTAAGGTCACTGATTTGGGAGTGTTTCAGATTCCCTGTCAGTTATGTCAATGGAGAGAGACAAGTTGACAAAACCAGAGCGGTGCGCCAGCGTTGTTTCGTGACGATCGGTTATATTTCTGGTAACATGTCAAATTTCATAAAGCATTTCAAATGACACCACCCACTGTATCGAAAACGTACCGAACCGAAATTTTTCTGTACCGTTCTACCCCTAATAGATAGATAGATGGATGTCATGTGGTGGTTTACTTCCCACAACTTCCCACAACTGTAATGTTTACTTCCTAGATTCTGAAACATGACAAATTACGACCTCGTAGGCTACATGAGCTTTGATTGGATTTCATTCCAGATCTGACCGGTTAATGAAATATCAAGTTTTTTTTAGATGCTCATGTATTTCTTATCTTACAGAATACATACTGTAAAATCCGAATATGAGAGAAAGTTTTTTCCATACTTTAATAAGACTTTCACACAAAATTTCAGAGTTTTCAAGGTCTGGGAAACTCCATAATTTTTAAGACTTTTAAGCACCCTGTTTAACAATCTTCAGTTTCAGTGACACTTGTAAATTGAACTTCTTCTGTTGCTCAAGAATCTGCGCAAAAGTATTGTTTTGGCTTCAGCAGTGAGTAAAACTTCACAGAAACTAAAAATTTCTTCAAGCAGTATAATCAGGACAATTATACTTCATTTAATTGTCCTGTGTTTAGCCACATTTTGACAAATTTTCCCTCCAGGGAGTCCTAATAATATGTAGAGAAAACAAAACAAAGTAGCAACATAAGGAGTATTTAATTAATGGTTAGTTTTTCTTGGATTTTGCTTGATTTTCACACACATGTACTGTCTGGTGGTTTGTCAAGTGTCATGTTACATTTTTACCCTTTTTTTTTTTTTTTCCAGAGGATACAAACCATCAGTGCCACTGATCCCGATGAGCCACTTGGAGGACACCGGTTCTTTTTCAGCCTTGCACAAGAGGCTGCTGGGAAGGCTAACTTCTCGGTCCGTGATAACAAAGGTGACGACAATTTCTTTCAGATGCACAGTGATTATAATACCAAATTTACAACAAAATTATCAGGTTTCACAGTTTTCCCAGTAGATTTTCTGACATACATACTGCAATCAAATGCCTTAATCTCAATATAATATGATACAGAAAAAGTGTTTCACAAGCAGATTTATCACCAAAAAGGTTTAATGGGGATTTTTTTTTTTTTTATATGGTAGAACACTTGAAACAATAGTCTAAAAACATCAAGAAACGGTGACAGAACTTACAAGTATTAGATATAGGAAAATGTCCAAAATGTATGTTTTTAGAGCACATTTGACTCCCAGAGACCATATTTTGAATTTTTCACAAATAGTTGTTATTGAGGGCTAGTAACTCAAGTCAAACACTTGAAAAACAAATTTATTAGCATGTCCAAAAAGTCCATTTTCAGAGCACATACTATAGCCTTACCATTTGACACCTGAAGACCATCTTTTGAATTTTTCAAAAATACATCAAAACAGTATAAAACACCCCATTCAGAGTTTATATAGGCCTAATAACTTACAGAAAACACTTTGCAAATACATTTGGGAAAACGTTGAAAATGTCCACTTTCAGAGCACATACCATTTGACACCTGACGACCATATTTTGAATTTTTCAACAATACATCAAAACAATATAAAACACCCCATTTAGACTTTATTGAGGCCTAATTACACTTAAAACACTTAAAACACTTAAAAAAACTTAAAACACTTTAAAAACAAATTTATTAGCATGTCCAAAATGTCCATTTTCAGAGCACATACATTACCATTTGACACCTGAAGACCATATTTTGAATTTTTCAAAAATGCATCAAAACAATATAAAACACATTATTTAGAGTTTACTGAGGCCTAATAACTTAAGTAAAACACTTATTAAAAAAAAATGTTTTTGCATGTTGAAAATGTCCTTTTTCAGAGCCTACCATTTGAGCCTTACCATTTGACATCAAAAATACTTCAAAACAATATAAAACACATTATGTATAGATTATTGAGGCCTAATAACTTAAGTCAAACACTTTAAAAACAAATTTATTAGCATGTCCAAAATACCCATTTTCAGTGCACATACCATTTCCATTTGACACCTGAGGACCATATTTTGAATTTTTCAAAAATGCATCAAAACAATATAAAACTAGACATTTAGACATAAACATTTAGAGTTTATTGAGGCCTAATTACTCACGTAAAACCAATTTATTAGCATGTCCAAAATGTCCATTTTCAGAGCACATTACCGTTTGTCCCCGAGACCATATTTTGACCTCTTTTAAAAATGAATCAAAACAGTATAAAACACATAGAGTTTATTGAGGCCTAATAACTTAAGTAAAACACTTCCGAAACAATTTTGTTTTGCATGTTGAAAATGTCCATTTTCAGAGCACATACTATAGCCTTACCATTTGACATCCGGAGACCATATTTTGAATTCTTCAAAAATACTTCAAAACAATATAAAACACATTATGTAGGGTTTATATAGGCCTAAAAACTTAAGTCAAACACTTTAAAAAACAATTTATTAGCATGTCCAAAATATCCATTTTCAGTGCACATACCATTCAGTGCCTTACCATTTGCCCCAGAGACCATATTTTGACCTCTTCAAAATTACATCAAATCAGTCTAAAACACCCCATTTAGCATTTATTGAGGTCTAATTACTCATATAAAACACTTAAGAAACAAATTTATGTGCATGTTCAAAAAGTCCATTTTCAGAGCACATACTATATCCTTACCATCTGACACCTGAAGACCATATTTTGAATTTTTCAAAAATGCATCAAAACAATATAAAACACCCCATTTAGTGTTTATTGAGGCCTAATTACTCACGTAAAACCAATTTATTAGCATGTCCAAAATATCCATTTTCAGTGCACATACCATTTGCCTTACCAATTGCCCACAAGACCTTATTTTGATCTCTTCAAAATTACATCAAATCAATCTAAAACACCCCATTGAGGCCTAATTACTCATATAAAACACTTAAGAAACAAATTTATGACCATGTTCAAAATGTCCACTTTCAGAGCACATACTATAGCCTTACCATTTGACATCCGGAGACCATATTTTGAATTCTTCAAAAATACTTCAAAACAATATAAAACACATTATGTAGAGTTTATTGAGGCCTAATAACTTAAGTCAGACACTTTAAAAACAAATTTATTAGCATGTCCAAAATATCCATTTTCAGTGCACATACTATATAGCCTTACCATTTGCCCACGAGACCTTATTTTGATCTCTTCAAAATTAAAACAAATCAATCTAAAACACCCTATTTAGCGTTTATTGAGGCCTAATTACTCATATAAAACACTTAAGAAACAAATTTATGAGCATGTTCAAAAAGTCAATTTTCAGAGCACATACTATAGCCTTACCATTTGACACCTGAGGACCATATTTTGAATTTTTCAAAAATGCATCAAAACAATATAAAACACCCCATTTAGAGTTTATTGAGGCCTAATTACTCACGTAAAACCAATTTATTAGCATGTCCAAAATATCCATTTTCAGTGCACATACCATTTGCCTTACCATTTGCCCACGAGACCTTATTTTGATCTCTTCAAAATTACATCAAATCAATCTAAAACACCCCATTGAGGCCTAATTACTCATATAAAACACTTAAGAAACAAATTTATGACCATGTTCAAAATGTCCACTTTCAGAGCACATACTATAGCCTTACCATCTGACATCCGGAGACCATATTTTGAATTCTTCAAAAATACTTCAAAACAATATAAAACACATTATGTAGAGTTTATTGAGGCCTAATAACTTAAGTCAGACACTTTAAAAACAAATTTATTAGCATGTCCAAAATATCCATTTTCAGTGCACATACTATAGCCTTACCATTTGACACCTGAGGACCATATTTTGAATTTTTCAAAAATGCATCAAAACAATATAAAACACCCCATTTAGAGTTTATTGAGGCCTAATTACTCACGTAAAACCAATTTATTAGCATGTCCAAAATATCCATTTTCAGTGCACATACCATTTGCCTTACCATTTGCCCACGAGACCTTATTTTGATCTCTTCAAAATTACATCAAATCAATCTAAAACACCCCATTGAGGCCTAATTACTCATATAAAACACTTAAGAAACAAATTTATGACCATGTTCAAAATGTCCACTTTCAGAGCACATACTATAGCCTTACCATCTGACATCCGGAGACCATATTTTGAATTCTTCAAAAATACTTCAAAACAATATAAAACACATTATGTAGAGTTTATTGAGGCCTAATAACTTAAGTCAGACACTTTAAAAACAAATTTATTAGCATGTCCAAAATATCCATTTTCAATACACATTGAATTTTTCAAAAATGCATCAAAACAATCTAAAACACCCCATTTAGAGTTTATTGAGGCCTAATTACTCACGTAAAACCAATTTATTAGCATGTCCAAAATGTCCATTTTCAGAGTACATTACCGTTTGTCCCCAAGACCATATTTTGACCTCTTTAAAAATGCATCAAAACAGTATACATACACATAGAGTTTATTGAGGCCTAATAACTTAAGTAAAACACTTACGAAACAATTTTGTTTTGCATGTTGAAAATGCCCATTTTCAGAGCACATACTTACCATTTTCACATCCGGAGACCATATTTCGAATTCTTCAAAAATACTTCAAAACAATATAAAACACATTATGTAGGGTTTATATAGGCCTAAAAACTTAAGTCAAACACTTTAAAAACCAATTTATTAGCATGTCCAAAATGTCCTTTTTCAGAGCCCACGAGACCATATTTTGACTTCTTCTAAATTACATCAAATCAATCTAAAACACCCCATTTAGCATTTATTGAGGCCTAATTACTCATATAAAACACTTAAGAAACAAATTTATGAGCATGTTCAAAAAGTCAATTTTCAGAGCACATACTATAGCCTTACCATTTGACACCTGAGGACCATATTTTGAATTTCTCAAAAATGCATCAAAACAATATAAAACACCCCATTTAGAGTTTATTGAGGCCTAATAACTTAAGTAAAACACATAAAACAATTTTTCTTTGCATGTTGAAAATGTCCTTTTTCAGAGCACATTTGACATCCAGAGACCGTATTTTGAATTCTTCAAAAATGCTTCAAAACAATGTAAAACACATTATTTAGAGTTTATTGAGGCCTAATAACTTATGGAAAACGCTTTACAAACAGATGTAGGAAAATGTCCAAAATGTATGTTTTTAGAGCACATACCATTTTACTCCCAGAGACCGTATTTTGAATTTTTCACAAATAGTTTTTATTGAGGGCTAGTAACTCAAGTCAAACACTTGAAAAACAAATTTATTAGCATGTCCAAAATGTGCATTTTCAGAGCACATCCATCTGACACCTGAAGACCATCTTTTGAATTTTTCAAAAATACATCAAAACAGTATAAAACACCCCATTCAGAGTTTATATAGGCCAATGACTTACAGAAAACACTTTGCAAACAAATTTGGGAAAACGTTGAAAATGTCCACTTTCAGAGCACATACTATAGCCTTACCATTTGACATCCGGAGACCATATTTTGAATTCTTCAAAAATACTTCAAAACAATATAAAACACATTATGTATAGTTTATTGAGGCCTAATAACTTAAGTCAAATACTTTAAAAACAAATTTATTAGCATGTCCAAAATATCCATTTTCAGTGCACATACTATAGCCTTACCATTTGCCCCTGAGACCATATTTTGACCTCTTCAAAATTACATCAAATCAATCTAAAACACCCCATTTAGTGTTTACTGAGGCCTAATTACTCATATAAAACACTTAAGAAACAAATTTATGAGCATGTTCAAAAAGTCCATTTTCAGAGCACATACTATAGCCTTACCATATTTTGAATTTTTCAAAAATGCATCAAAACAATATAAAACACCCCATTTAGCATTTATTGAGGCCTAATTACTCACGTAAAACCAATTTATTAGCATGTCCAAAATATCCATTTTCAGTGCACATACCATTTGCCTTACCATTTGCCCACAAGACCTTATTTTGATCTCTTCAAAATTACATCAAATCAATCTAAAACACCCCATTGAGGCCTAATTACTCATATAAAACACTTAAGAAACAAATTTATGACCATGTTCAAAATGTCCACTTTCAGAGCACATACTATAGCCTTACCATCTGACGTCCAGAGACCATATTTTGAATTCTTCAAAAATACTTCAAAACAATATAAAACACATTATGTAGAGTTTATTGAGGCCTAATAACTTAAGTCAGACACTTTAAAAACAAATTTATTAGCATGTCCAAAATATCCATTTTCAATACACATTGAATTTTTCAAAAATGCATCAAAACAATATAAAACACCCCATTTAGAGTTTATTGAGGCCTAATTACTCATGTAAAACCAATTTATTAGCATGTCCAAAATGTCCATTTTCAGAGTACATTACCGTTTGTCCCCAAGACCATATTTTGACCTCTTTGAAAATGCATCAAAACAGTATACATACACATAGAGTTTATTGAGGCCTAATAACTTAAGTAAAACACTTACAAAACAATTTTGTTTTGCATGTTGAAAATGCCCATTTTCAGAGCACATACTTACCATTTTCACATCCGGAGACCATATTTCGAATTCTTCAAAAATACTTCAAAACAATATAAAACACATGATGTAAAGTTTATTGAGGCCTAATAACTTAAGTCAAATACTTTAAAAACAAATTTATTAGCATGTCCAAAATATCCATTTTCAGTGCACATACCATTTGACCCCGAGACCATATTTTGACCTCTTCAAAATTACATCAAATCAGTCTAAAACACCCCATTTAGCATTTATTGAGGCCCAATTACTCATATAAAACACTTAAGAAACAAATTTATGAGCATGTTCAAAAAGTCCATTTTCAGAGCACATACTATAGTATGTGCTCTGAAAATGGACTTCAAGAAGGTCCTGGGTTCGATTCCAACACCAGTCCATGTCGGTGGGACCTTTCTGTGTGGAGTTTGCATGTTCTCCCCGTGTCTGCGTGGGTTCTCTCCGGGTACTCCAGCTTCCTTTACATTCATATGTAGCTGGGATAGGCTCCAAGCGACCCCTGTTACCCTAGTAAGGATAAAGCGGGTTTAGAAAAGGAATGAATACATGCAAATGATCTAAAACATCCCATTTTTTTAGTTTATTGAGGTCTGAGAAGTTAAGTAAAACACTTATTGTTACTATTAGCATCTCAAAAATGTCCATTTTCAGAGCCTTACCATTTGTCACCCTAAGACCAGTGACGGAGCGATGGAATGTGTGGATGATGTGATGGTCTGTTGTGGTGAAGACGGAGCTGATCCAAAAGGCAAAGCTCTCCATTTACTACTCAATCTCCGTCCATCACTGGGGGCCATTGGTGACCAGCTGAAAAATAATTAGAATTGGTTAGGGAGCCTTAGACACAACCAGCCTCTGGAAGCACTCTTTAATGCCTTGGGAATTATTAAAAACACATACTCTGACCCCTCCAAAATGAACACCGACTCATATAGTACACACTTACAACTCTGTCACTGGAAACTCATCAAAAATGTAGTAAAAACCTTGAGAAACAATGTTACACACTCTAGTAGGTACTAAGCAATCATCTAAAACACTTTTTAAACATATTTTAAAATGTATATCACTGCACCATGAGGGCTTATCGGCAACCATTTAGAAACAACCTTGGGGAGCACCTCTAAAACATATCCTAAGACCCCTCCAAAATGACTACTTTGAAAACATGCAGTATAGACTTAGTACTCTGCTAATGGAGACTGCCAGAGAAAACACAGTATGAATCGTTAGAAACAGCATTAAAGACCTTGGGGAGCACTTATTAATGTCCTAGTTATTATGTAAAACACTTAAGAAACCTATTTTCACAAATCTGCCCAAAATAATATATTTCAGAGTACATAGTACTGCGCCACAAGGGATCATTGGCGACCACTTGACAGATGCTTAGACACGACCCGAAACAGAGTGGGCAGCACTTATGAATGTCTTCGCAACTATTTAACACACATTAGAAACATATTTGAAAAAATGTCTAAATTACTTTTTTTGGAATACATATGGGGCCCTTGGTAACCACTTGAAAAAGTCTTAGAAACAACCAGTAAAACCTTCGGGAACACCTGCTGGAGCCCTGCTAATGATCTAAAGTCCCTTTAAAAACATGTACAAAGACCTTTGGAAAATGAGCACCTTCAAGACGTATAGTACTGACATATGCATATACTTATTTAATGCGAGTCCATCACTGTAAACTGCCTTTGCATTAGCAAAAAGCCTCAGAAAATGACCTACTAATGACAAAGTAGTTACGGAAAAACAGCTTGAGACACTTAAAAGAGCACTTGCCTTGGGAATTATCTGAAACACTTTTAAAAAACATATACTAAAAACTTTTTCTAAAATGACAGCTTTCTGAAGACATAGTATCGCTGCACTACTCCACCACTGGAAACCGCCTGAGAAAAAGCTATAAAAAAAAGCCGAAGAAACCTTAAAGACCTCGGGGAGCAGTTATTAATGCTTTAGCAATTATCTAAAACATTTGAGAAAAACACCAGAAGTGTTCCAAAAGGACCATTTCAGAGCATATGCATCCTGGACTAAAGCCTGGAAACTCCTTATGAACCATTTTTAAACCCATACATATGAAAACTTGCGCATTGTGCCAGTTTTTAAAGCAGCTCATTGAATGATTCATGAAAGGTTAACAATGGCAGCGAGTTGTAATATCACTGCCTACGGTACTGAGTGAATAATCTTTATTTGCAGATAACACGGCCTGGATCCTGACACGGAGAAACAGCTACAACAGTCTACAGAAGAGCGTTTATCACGTACCTGTGGTCATTTCTGACGGCGAGTACCCAATGCAAAGCAGCACCAACACGTTGACCATCAGGGTTTGCACCTGCGACCGCGAGGGCAACATGAAGCTCTGCAACGCCGAGGCGCTGACAGCGAGGGCGGGGCTTAGCACGGGAGCCCTGGTGGCCATCTTGCTTTGTGTCATCATTCTTCTCAGTGAGTACTCTGCAACAGAAACATGTAAAGTACACCTTAAAAAAAAACAAACACTTAATACAGAAAATATGCTCCTACTTCCGTCCTTCATTGGATTCATCACTTCCTGTGGGTGGAGAATTCTGCAGCTGACCACAACTGACATCTTAATTTGATCTTGAGTTGTGAAGATCTAGGACATCTCAGCTTCTCAAATAGAACAATTTGCTTATTTCAACCCCTATTTGTGCCGTAGGATAGAAACAGGTGCAGTTTTCCATTAAATTCTTGCCTAGTGCAGCTTCAGGCAGTGATGTGCAGCTGTGTTATCTTAAGCAAAACCATTTCCTCCTGTCCTCTCAGTCCTAACCCCGTACAGATGTTTCACTTACTGAGCTCTTGCATGGTAAATAGGAACCCCGCTTTGGATTTCCAGTCGATATAACAAACTTTTCAACCTTGATCATATCTGAGTGTACGTCAGACTTTTCTGCTTTAAGCCCAGTTTTCATCGATTTTGCTCAAACTGGGTTTTCAATGACCTAAAGTACGGAGCAGGATGGGCCTGTGCACCTGAATAAAACAGACTCAATCCAATTTTGATTCAGACTAAAAGGCTACGTCAGGCTGATGTCCATCAGTCAAATATCATGACGGTGCATCATTTGCATTTGTAGCACACAATGTACTTTGCCGTGTTCTTAAACTACATTAGCCCGTGATCTTAAGCAGCGGTGGCCCTGAGGAGGGAAAAATACATAATGCATCCTTGTGGTAGCGGAGTCTGTTCTACAAAGTCAGACAAAGTCCCTGAACATCAGTGAACACTCACGCAACATCGACAATTCCCCCTGGACAGCGACCGGCCTCCAGAACAAGAGCAGACACAACAGCAGAAGTCACCAAACTCTCATATTTGTTCTCTTTGTTTTTGCTCTCCCTGTAGTGATCGTGGTGCTGTTTGCTGCCCTGAGGAGACAGAGGAAGAAGGAGCCTCTGATCATCTCCAAAGAGGATGTCAGAGACAACGTTGTCAGCTACAACGACGAAGGGGGCGGGGAGGAGGACACTCAGGCCTTTGATATCGGTACGCTGCGTAACCCAGAGGCCATCGAGGAGAGCAAGCAGCGGAGGGACATCGTCCCCGAGGCCTTCTACCCTCCGGTGCGACGGCCTGTGCTGCCCCCGGCCCGGGACAATAACGGGGACGTGAGGGACTTCATCACCCAGAGGCTCCAGGACAACGACAGCGACCCCACGGCCCCGCCTTACGACTCCCTGGCCACCTACGCCTACGAGGGCAACGGCTCGGTGGCCGAGTCCCTCAGCTCGTTAGAGTCGGTGACCACCGAGGGCGACCAGGACTACAACTACCTGAGCGAATGGGGGCCCCGCTTTAAGAAACTGGCAGACATGTATGGGGGAGACGACAGCGACAGGGATTCCTAACGAGAGCCTGGCACACAGACTTTCGGGCGATTCTGGTGCATGTGTGGCGACAAGGACCAAGAAACGGGCACCGTTTGTCCAAGTGCTCTTTCACCGCCATCAATCACCATTCAGTTGTCCCCCTGGTGAGCAGACGTAGGCTTTGTGTGTCCAGTCAGTGTTAGTTGCGTTTTTTGCGAGGACACAGTGAAAAGAGACTTGTGTTAAGCCCTTTTTTTTGTGTATACGGGGTGTTAATGAAGCCCAAATATATCTATACTGATCTTCTTTTGTTTGTTTTTCCAAAGCTGCCTGTGACGGACACGTTCAGCGACAAGCAGTTTTGTAAACCAACAGATATGCCTATGTATTTTTCAGTGTTTCGGAGACAAAAAACATGCTGCATATTGTGAGTTCTATCTTAGCTTGTGTATGTACGGTAATATGATACAATACGCTGTACAGTTGTTTTTTTTTTTTTTTTTAGGGATTTCTATTGTCGAAATCACCCCTTTCTTTCAGCATCGGCTGCCTCACATTAGCCATTTCTCCACAGTTGTTCTTGTGCCATTAGTGCCAGAAAATTTAGGCATTGCCATCTCTAATGAGAAAATAAGAAATCCTGTTCCACATAAAAGGTACATCAGACTTTTGTGGCACGTTAATGTTGACAAGTGGCTAATGTTCTTTAAAGATTAAGTCAAGCTGTGGTAAATGATTGTGGATTCACAGCCACGACAAACACCTGCAAACCAACCCGTTTGTCATTTCTGTACCTGGTTTTCATCTCCGCAGCTGAGAGGTGAGCCGAAATACCAAATACTTCCTTATTGAGCTGAATGTCATCACAACTATTTTCTCTGTGCAGCTGAAAAATGAAGTACACAGAAAAGTGTTATTTTATGCTACACTGATAAAAAATCACCAATCTAATGTGCATCGGGCCCAGAGGAAAATACTGGTGGTGCTGGACTTTTTTCGCTCATCTTGCTTTTTTTTTTTCTCCGTCACTTTACAAACATAGTAAATGTTTCTCTGTACAGTCTGTTGTAAGATCAGTAACTCAAAGTCACATTAACTCCCGGTGGACGCCACTGAGCTCCAAACGATCACATTAGATTAGATGACACATCTCGTGGACAGTTACCGTTAAAATTCATTGTGCAGTTTTTATTTTCTTCTTCTAAACGGCTCATTTTATGTGCTAGATTAATGAAGAAAAACGCACGACTGTGGTCAATAGCTTCTGAAAAGGGTAGACTGAGCAGATTCTGTGAACGTAGACGAACTATTTATGCTGTTTCAACTCCACACTGTTGATCTGTGAACCTTAGAAAAGTCTAAGTAGTTAAGTAGTTTTGTTTATAAGCGTGGCCTTAAAATGCAAAAAGAACCGACTCGTTAGATTACATTTAAGCAGGGCTGCAACTAATTATTGTCATACTCAATCTGATTATTTTGGATCTGTTTTCCTTCAGCTCACTGTGATCTCCTCATTTACTTTACAGTTTCCTCTCAGATAAAGAAAACATACGAATCCTCACATCTGAGAAGCGACGACGTGTGACACTGGCGTTAACGTCAAACAATCAGTCAAATTATTGTTTTTTTTAGCCGATTGATCGTTACAGACTTTAACTTTGAGTACAAGAAATGACAAGAATGAGCAAAATGACTATTCATATTGTAACACTATAGGTATATAGTGTTAAAATATGAAGCTATTTCTACATTTTACATGGTTTTTGCTTGTTTAAAGATACATTTAAGGGTTTGTCAGACTGTAATCAATGCTGTTTAGGACTTTTGTTGATGTTCCTGTTGTGAATATACAACAATTACTAGATAGTGGAAGGTGTTTTATGCATTTCCTGACTTCACATGGGACCCTAATGCCTTTACAGTTAAATTTTAGACTTTTCTTGGGCTAAAACTGAGATTATTGAAGCTTTAGTCCATGGGTGTCAAACATGAGGCCCCTGGGATACACTTGTGAAAAGCAAAAATTACACTGAAGTGATTAACAGTCATTTTAGTTCAGGTTCCACATTCAGATCAGTAAAATACAATCATAATAACCTATAAATAATGACAACTCCACACTTTTCTCTTTGTTTAGTGTAAAAAAAGTGACATTACATGAACATGTTTGCATTTACAAATGCATGCGTTTACAAATCCTTTCATAAAAAAATTTGAATAACAGCAACAATTATGAATAAACTGAAATTTACTAAGAAAATTAAGTGTAATTTTAACAATATTCTGTCGGTTTTAAAGGTTTTGTGTATTTGTAGATCCACTGTGATCTATAAGTTGAGGCAGAATATTCTTAAAATTACACTTAATTGTTCTTAATAAATTTCAGTTTGTTCATGTTATTCAGAAATTTTAAAGGATAATGTGTAGAAGTAAAGATTTTCATTATGTAATTCTACTTTTTTTCACTCTAAAACAAAGAGAAAAGTTTATTTATAGGTTATTATGTTATTATTTTACTGGTCCGGTCCACTTCAGATCATATTGGGCTGTGTGACCCGGAACTAAAATCAGCTTGACACCCCTGCTTTAGCCTTTGAAACGGTGTCATTAGTCGCTTTTCCATTGGACATCTGCACAAAACTTTACCAATATTTACTAAATTTTGAAAAAACTGAAGTGCACAATGTCGGTTTTTCCATTAAATCACAAATGCGATGATTTGTTTATTATTGCGAGAAGTCATAAACATGGCGATGAACATAAATATTGTGTTGATTTACAGATATATTCATTATTATTATTATATATGTTCTAAATTTAAAAAATATTTGGTTTCCTGGTGTGTCCACACATAACCGTACCATGTTTCTTTTAAAACTCTTCTTTGCTTGTTGTAACATCCGTCAACATCGGGTTTTTTAATTCACGTGACTCTACTTGCGGGAAAAGGTGTTTCCATTGCAGTTTTGCGTGATATATCATTTGCGATACACCTGAAAAACCACCTCTTGCCAGCGCAGAAACTTAATCGAATTTTGGCGAAATTGTCAATTTTTACGTGCAAGTAAAATTTGTGCAATTTAAGGGTCAGTGGAAAAGCGACTATATTTACCTAAAAATCCTCAAAAATGTATCATCTAAATAGTTTTGTATTAATTTATTTGCTGATGAACTGTTGCAGCTCTAATGTTGAGGTCAGGAAACTAGAAAGGACAAGAATAGCTTAAATTCTTACTTCAGCGTTAAAATAAGATCCCATTATGTCCACAGGACGGACGGCTCAGTCCTGCACGAATGTATAATACTGTAACATAGCACTTCAGTCATAGAAATGTGCCAAAAAAAAAAAAAAAAAAAAAAAAAAAAAAGCAAAGACCACCCAGTATTTTCCTTTAAAGCCTCCCTGGCTTTTTCCCGTTCATTCCATGTACTGTACGTGGTGTTGGTCATGAAGTGTTCAGGCTTTACCGCACTGATTTCCTGTGGGACAAACAGCCTTTTCCATAAAGATGCTTATCGAGGGGCACCTGACCTTTGAGTGGTGAGGAATCAGGTTCTCAAACCCAGAGGTGTGTCCTCGGCTCGGAGAGAAGGTCAAAACATTATCCTGCAGCCAAAACACAGAGTAGTTAGAGGTTTAGATGGAACATGTGCTTTAAAGCCAAAGCAAAATAACACAGGATGATCCAAAATACAACATTTTAAGCAGCAAATATACTTAAAAGTGAACCCATAAAGACCCAGTACTACCTTTGTGGCAGTTCCAAAATAGTTTTTTCTCTAGATTTTCGTCACCAATTTTTCATCACATCTCTAAAACCTGAGTCATAGCCGAAGTATCACAAATCTGTAAATCTTTCCACAATTTTGCACTTTATGGTGAAAATTTTTCAAGTGTACTCCACCATAAACTGTACATTTGTTTACAAACAGAGTCGGTAGGTCACTCAGGCATTTTTGGAAATTTGTCGTGACGTGCATTGCGATAAGCGAGTTCCACGCAGCTGCAGTAGCAAGAGGCAGTGAAGCCGTTTCTGTGTTTGTTGCCGCTGTGACCATGATGCAGCTACGCAGCTCCACTTCCCAAAATGGACGTTGTAGAAGCCAATTACGTAATAACCACCCAGTCCTGAACCGATAATGTAATAACTTTTGGCCAATAACGTAATAACTTATTAAGATTTTTTTTTTTTACCAGGCCAATAACATAATAACCAACCGATGACGTTATTGGCCAAAAGATATTACGTTTTCAGTTCAGGACTTTTATTACGTTACACTGGTCTACAAGGAAAATGCTTCCAGAATAAAAGTAATGACATTTTACCACATGAGAGTCACTGATAAAGAAAAATCAAGTCAAAAATGCTAGTTAGCTGAACTTTCCGAGATACAGCCTTGGGTCAAAATGTGAAACTCAAGAATTAACGAGAGAATGGGTTTGACTCAAAAGGAATATTTGTCTCAGAGCTACAAGATCTACTTCAAAACACTGTCTGCACATTAGAATACATTCACTTTACAGGTTCTATTTAGTGGAAGATTTCTAAAACTATTATATAAATCAGGGGTGTCAAACTCATTTTCTTGCCACATTCAGCCCAATTTAATCTGAAGTGGGCCGGACCAGTGACAGCCAATAAATAATGACAACTCCAAATTGTTTTAGCGCAAAAAAATAACATTCAATTATGCCAATATTTACATTTACAAACTATCCAAACAAAAAAGATGTGAATAACCTGAAAACATTTTAATTTGTTAAGAAATAGAAGTACAATTTTATCAGTTTTCTTCCTCGACTTATCATTTATACATATGCATTACAGATCCAATTTTACCAAGGCACAAAACTTTCAGTAACAGGCAGAATATTGTTAAAATTGCACTGAATTTACTTCAGACATTTCAGGTTATTCACATTTTATCATTAAAGGATAGTTTGTTAACGTAAACATTTTCATAATTTAATGTTTTTTTGCACTAAATCAAAGCAAAAAAAAATGGTGTTGTCATTATTTATATATTATTACGATATTATTTTTTAGTTTGGTGCCCTAACTTGCACTTTCCAAATTCATCCCACGGGCCAGATTAGAACCTTTGGCGGGCCGGTTTTGGCCCCCGGGCCGCATGTTTGACATCTGTGATATAAATGTACATAAACCAATATATATGTGTAATAATCATATACCTTGAAAACATCAGCAAACCGGCACTTTTGTCATTTATTTTCCAATTAATCTTATTAAAATACGTAACATTTAGCACATTTAATGTCTGAAGCAAATCATTTCTAAAAAAAATGTAGACCAGTTATTACGTTATTGGCCTATTGCATTTGAAAAATTGCAAGTTTATTACGTTATTGGCTTCTACAGACTTCATGACAAATTTCCAAAATGGGCCTATTTTGTGCTTTTACAGTAAAAAAAATCATGTATTTTCTTATATTTAATTCACTGATCATGTAAATGTTCCTAAAAGCTCAAATTCAAGTTGAGGGTTACAACATCAGAAACAGAAAAAAAGAAAAAAAAAAAGTGACATTTTTGGCAAAAAATATCACTGATTTAACATAAAACAAGTGTCTCCGTCCACCGTCTATGGGTTTTACTAGTAGGTGACGGTGTTTCCACGGTAACCACGGAGCCTCCGAACGTCCAAATGACCACGAAAAGACGACAGACTGTATTTTACACCGATTATTGATAGGATTAATGAATCAACAGGTGTTCAGCAGTTTAGGTTTGGGTCTTTATGGGTTAAATAAGTTGTCGACCTACGTTATTGGCCTATTGCATTTTAAAAATTGCAATTTATTACGTTATTGGCTTCTACAGACTCCATGACAAATTTCCAAAAATGCTTGAGTGACCTATGGGCCTATTTTGTGTTTTTACAGTAAAAAACTCATGTATTTTCCTCTATTTAATCATGTAAATGTTCCTAAAAGCTCAAATTCAAGTTGAGGGTTACAACATCAGAAACAGAAAAAAGAAAAAAAAAGTGACATTTTCGGCAAAACATATCACTGATTTAACATAAAACAAGTGTCTCCGTCCACCATTTATGGGTTTTACTAGAAGGCGACGGTGTTTCCGCGGTAACCACGGAGCCTCCGAACGTCCAAATGACCACGAAAAGACGACAGACTGTATTTTACACCGATTATTGATAGGATTAATGAATCAACAGGTGTTCAGCAGTTTAGGTTTGGGTCTTTATGGATTAAATAAGTTGTCGACCTACGTTATTGGCCTATTGCATTTTAAAAATTGCAATTTATTACGTTATTGGCTTCTACAGACTTCATGACAAATTTCCAAAAATGCTTGAGTGACCTATGGGCCTATTTTGTGTTTTTACAGTAAAAAAATCATGTATTTTCTTATATTTAATTCACTGATCATGTAAATGTTCCTAAAAGCTCAAATTCAAGTTGAGGATTACAACATCAGAAACAGAAAAAAAGAAAAAAAAAAGTGACATTTTCGGCAAAACATATCACTGTCTCCGTCCACCATTTATGGGTTTTACTAGAAGGTGACGGTGTTTCCACGGTAACTACGGAGCCTCCGAACGTCCAAATGACCACGAAAAGACGACAGACTGTATTTTACACCGATTATTGATAGGATTAATGAATCAACAGGTGTTCAGCAGTTTAGGTTTGGGTCTTTATGGGTTAAATAAGTTGTCGACCAGTGCAGAGGCTGACACAATAGTGGCACAGTTTTCTTTGTGTTTCCGAATTAGGTCTGACATAAACAATAATAACGCACATGAAGCCATCCAGCGGTAAAGACGTCATTCATGCTCAGCTCTTGTACATGTGCTTTCCTTTTTTTTTTTTTTTTTTTTTTCCTCTTTTTGGTCACTTATTTTGTTGATTAGCTCGTCGCCGGTGCTCCCATTGTGCACGTGGCCATTTCAGACGGCGACAGCGTTTCTATGATAAGCATTTAATGGGTTTAAAGCCCCTTCACTCCCAAGAAAACTGCTTCTGCGCCTCAAGGTACAATATGAGGTCTCAAATGGAAATCAACGTGACAGCAGCACTCACCGAAAGCATTTTTTCTTCCGTCTTCTCCTTTTTCTGTCTTCATACAGGGTGTCAGCATATCGCCATTACCAAGATGTGCTTGTGTTTTCCTATGGAGGGTATAATTGCCTCCAAGCGCTGGCTTCGTGCTCGGTTAAGATAACAGAAAAAATGTCGCACATCTCAACACGCCACCACATCTCTGCATTTTTTTTTTTTTGTTTTTTGTTTTGTTTTTTTCTAATCGTTACGTTGAGGCGACTAGATGGTGACACTGATGTCCTCTTTCTCCAGATACAATAGATCTGTGGTTGTTGATGTGTAGACACGGTCGGCCTCGGGGCTCACCTCTACTACGGTGTAATATGTTGGTGACAATGTGATCGAGCAGTTTTGTCAATATGTAGAAAACAGTTTGAGAGGTTGTGGTAGTATAAGGGGCCCTACATCTTTGGCCATTCATCGATCTGCTTTGTAAAACGTGAATATTTTGTACTGAATATTTATATGACACAATTAAATATCTTTAAAAGCACACTACGGTCTGAGAGACGTTCCTCCGTTACAGGTGAAGAAGATGGAGCCCAGGCTACGTTCACACTGTTACGCATCGGTGGTTTATTCTGACTATTACTGCCCAGATCTGATCTATGACCCCCCCCCCCCGAAGAATAGGGGTTTGGTTTGTTTCTTTGTTAACACTCTAGCAATAAAACTATTGGCTAAACCTAACCAAATTAGGTTTATAGATTGCCAATGACTGAGAATAGATATGATTACATTTTGGGAACAGTAGGTCATAGTTCAAAATATTTATGAATTAAAAAAAAAAAAAAAGTTCCCCTATTTACTTATAATGGGCGAAATTTTTTATGTCTGTAGCAGCAAAATTATTGGTTGAATTCATACCAAATTTGGTTTATAGATTGCCAGGGATGCAGAATAGATGTGATTATATTTTGGGAAAAATAGGTCAAAGTTGAAATTTTTTATGAATTTTTTAAAACTTTTTTTCCCCCCCTATTTCCTTATAATGGGCAAAATTTTTTTATGTCTGTAGCAGCAAAACGATTGGGTGAATTCATACCAGATTTGGTTTATAGCTTGCCAGGGATGCAGAATAGATGTAATTAGATTTTGGGAACAGTAGGTCAAAGTTAACATTTTTTGTGAATTTTTTAAATCTTTTTTTTCCCATTTAGTTATAATGGGCAAAATTTTTAATGTCTGTAGCAGCAAAACGATTGGGTGAATTCATACCAAATCTGGTTTATAGCTTGCTAGGGATGCAGAATAGATGTGATTACATTTTGGGAAAAATAGGTCAAAGTTCAAATTTTTTATGAATTGATTTTTTTTTTTTTGTCATTTACTTATAATGGGTGAAATTTCAAATGTTTGTAGCAGCAAAACTATTGGTGGAATTCATACCAAATTTGGTTTATGTATTACCAGTAATGCAGAATAGATGTCATTACATTTTGGGAATAGTAGGTCAAAGTTTAATTTTTTTTTTAATGGATTTTTAATTTTTTTTTTTTACCCCATTTACTTACAATGGGCGAAATTTCAAATGTCTGTAGCAGCAAAACTGTTGATTGAATTCATAGCAAATTGGGTTTATAGACTACCAGTAACACAGAATAGATGTCCTTACATTTTGGGAAATGTAGGTCAAAGGTCAAATTTTTTATGAATTTTTAAAATCTTTTGTTTTCCCATTTACTTATAATGGGTGAAGCTTTAAATGTCTGTAGCAGCAAAACTATTTGTTGAATTCATACCAAATTGGGTTTATGGATTGCTAGTGATGCAGAATAGATGTCACTACATTTTGGGGAAAACAGGTCAAAGTTTAAATTTTTTTGGAATTTTTAATTTTTTTTTTTTCCCAATTTACTTATAATGGGTGAAATTTCATGTCTGTGGCAGCAAAACTGTTGGTTGAATTCATACCAAATTGGGTTTATAGATTGCCAGTGACCCAGAATAGATGTGATTACATTTTGGGAAAAGTCGGTCAGAGTTCAAATTTCTTATGAATTTTCAAAAAAAAAAAAATCTCCCATTTAATTAAAATGGGCAAAAAGTCAAATATCTATAAAAACATCAATTTTGTTTCAATTTACCTCAAACTTGCCACATATATAGAGACAACTAATATGCTGACATCAGCTGGATCGATTCCAAAATAAATAAAATACAAAACTAGTTAGAAGTGTTTAGATCATTCCCTCAGTAAAACACTAACACATGTTGAAAATCCTTCACTTTTGGTAAAAATCGCACTTTTAAGCGAAAACACCCAAACATTACCGATACTCATTGTGCAGTTAAATGGACCCTGTGTGTGTTTTTCTAATATAAATAATGTTTTAGATTCATTTAGCTGTTGCGTACATCTATATCAGTATTTCTTAGCGTAGGAGATCACTATTGGGGGGGCGCTGGGAATGAGGGGGCGAGGGGGGGGGGGGGGGGGGTGCTGACACCGAAATGCAGGGTGTTAGTCTGTATAAGCATCAATATCAAGGACCGTGTCATGGAAATGGCCAATTTTTGTGTCCTCCCTCCACAAGGTACATTGCCCCCCCCCCCCCCCCCAAATGTACAAGTGAAAACATCAAATTGGAGCCACTTTTGCCTACAGTGTGAACGCAGCCTTAGTGCTTTTATACACTTTTAGATGTGTACGATTTCCAGAAACAACCATCCTAAGTATTTTGCATCATATAGCATCTCCACTAAAGGTTCTGTATGTTTTCATTGTCACGGTTTAAACTGCACTGAAATAACGGTGCTATTCAAGGTGGGAAAATGTCTGTATTTGTTGATTATATGCACAATATGTGGAGGTTTACCGATCAAATCTATTTATAGATGCCACAGACAGACAACGGTAATACCCCAAATCTGTAAACCCATCTGTGCAGTACAGTATCTGCAAATATCCGAAACATCTGTCACATCTTCTCACATATGCAGCGTATATCTGATGCATATTACAGACAAATTTAGGATTTAACCTAGTTTTTTTTCATTCTTAAATGCACACAGTTAGTGAGTCTTAATTAAAAATATTAAAGTGTTTATTCTTTTAAAATCTGTTAAACTTGTTTATCATGTACAACTGTTAAAAATGAAGTAAAATGAATAGTTCAGTGATGATTTGAGAGCTAACCTCGAATATTGAGTGCAGATTTAAAGCTTATATTTATTAATGTTGATACTAAAGTGACTGATGACAGGTTTTACATGCACATCAACATTCCACTATTATCCCAAATATTATAATTTTCTGAATTTGCTAAGTCCTAAACAGCAGGTTCTGCTTAAAATTAAGCCTTTTCCGATAACATAAGCTGATGTTATTTATTTACTAGTTACATCCTTTGGACCTGCTGTAAAAAAATGACCACATTTTTTGCGTAGAAGGAGGAAAAACATCTACTTGTGAGAGTTGGATGACCTGTTTAAGAAGGAAAAAGTTTGCTTTCACTCACTTCTATAAGTCTGTCAGAGGTGGAAAAGAAAGAAAACGGCGGCTTTTTCCTGTTGTTTTAATCCAATATTTAAAAAAAAAAAATCACGTAGGCTACACACAGCTACATCTAAACTGGAATATTAGCAGGATAAACAGCTTAATATGAGTATTATCTGTTTGGACTAAGAGCAAAAAATTGAATGTTATGTGCATGAAAACTTTCAACTGCAGTGACTCGGCATTAACAGAACGTGTCCAAGAAATTTATCCGTCAAAATTAACGTTAAAAGGATCAAGACTTTGAAACTTTATACAACATATTTGATATTATAAAGTCTGGCCACGGTCAGGGGTGTTTATTATCTTACTCTAAAAGGTTAATTACCTCTGCCAAGAAGGTTATGTTTTTGCCGGAATTGGTTTGTTTGTCTGTCTGTGTGCAAGATAACTCAAAAAATTATGAATGGATTTGGATGAAAATTACAGGAAAAAAATGATAAAATTTTGGCGATGATCGGGGGGGGAGGGGACGACTGATCTGCCTTGGTGGAGGTCTGCACACTTCTAGTTTTCTGTTTAATTTCTGAATAAAAACATGAACGTGAACATCAGACTGGGCAGATTTAGTATATTTACAGACAGTGTCACTAAATGGACTAAAGCAGGGGTGTCAAACATGCGGCCCGGGGGCCAAATCCGGCCCACCTAAGGGTAGAGTCCGGCCCTTGGGATGAATTTGTGAAATGCAAAAATTAGACTAAGATATTAACAATCCTTTTAGTTCAGGTTCCACATTCAGAACAATATGATCTAAAGTAGGTCAGACCAGTAAAATACGATCATAATAACATAGAAATAGTGACAACTCCAATTTTTTCTCTTTGTAAATGTAAATATTTTCATGTATTTACACTAAAACAAAGATTAATTTCGCAAAAAAATGTGAATAACCTCAACAAATATGAACCTGAAATGTCTTAAGAGAAGTACAATTTCAACAATATTCTGTCTGTTACTAAATGTTTTGTGGATTTGTAGATCCACTGTGATCTGTAAGTTATAATGAACATGTGTAAATGAAAAACTGAGGCAAAATATTGTTAAAATTACACTTATTTTTCCAGTTTGTTCATGTAATTCACATCTTTTGAAAGGATAGTTTGTAGATATGAACCTTTTCATAATGTAAATTTTCTTTTTTCACCCTAAAACATAGAGAAAAGTTTGGAGTTGACATATAATAACATAATAATATATACATTTTACTGGTCTGGCCCTCTTCAGATCAAATTTAGTTGAATGTGGCCCCTGAACCAAAATGAGTTTGACACCCCCGGACTAAAGGGATGGTGGAATCATGTGAGTAATACAAACAGGAACAATTCAGATCCTTTACTACTTTTAAATCAAATCTTTTCAACTTTTAATTGTTCACATGTGATTTATCGCCTTTTTTTTTTTTTTTTCCAATATTATGCTCTGCGTGTAGCATATTTCAATGAAAATCAGGTATTTACCCACATTTAACCCTTAAAGACCCAAACAACCTCCGGTGACCTAAAGCAAAAACTGTTTAATAGCTGTTGATCCATTAATCCTATCAATACATGTAAATAATTGGTGTAAAATACAGTTTGTCGTCTTTTCATGGTCATCAGATATGACCCATTTGGACGTTCAGAGGCTCCGTAGTTACCGTAGAAACACCATCATCTTCTACAACATTGATTCACCAGTAAAACCCATAGAGTTGGATCAATGACAGTGATTAGAAATGCTTGTTTTCCTCTTCATCTGATGATATACAGGGTGGGGAAGCAAAATTTACAATATTTTGAGGCAGGGGTTGAAAGACAGTGTATGACCAATTAGTTTATTGAAAGTCATGAGAATTTATTTGCCACAAGAAAATGTACATAATAGAAAATGTTTTTATTCTATGTGTCCTCCTTCTTTCTCAATAACTGCCTTCACACGCTTCCTGAAACTTGCGCAAGTGTTCCTCAAATATTCGGGTGACAACTTCACCTATTCTTCTTTAATAGTATCTTCCAGACTTTCTGGTAATAGTTTTGCTCATAGTCATTCTCTTCTTTCCATTATAAACAGTCTTTATGGACACTCCAACTATTTTTGAAATCTCCTTTGGTGTGACGAGTGCATTCAGCAAATCACACACTCTTTGACGTTTGCTTTCCTGATTACTCATATGGGCAAAAGTTTGTGAAAAGGTATGGATAATAGTGTTAGGTATGATTATGACATCAATATATGTTTGGTTTCAAAACAATTGACGTAGTGCCTGCTGAGAAAAAACAACTAAATGTTCATTGTAAATTTTGCTTCCCCACCCTGTATTTTGATGAAAAAGTTTTTTTTTGTTGTTTTTTTTCAGGTTTCTCTGTTAAATAAAAGGTGATAAATCACTAAGGAGTGATGAGAAAAATGCATTTAAAAGTCACTACAAAAATAGATCTGGGTCTTAAAGGGTTAATGTAATAAACATGTAGATGTTCAAAGAGTCAATTCAAAGGTTATTATATAAAAACAGAAAAAACTGAGGAAAAAAGTGACTTTGGCAGCAAAATACAGGGTGGGGAAGCAAAATTTACAATGAACATTTAGTTGTTTTTTCTCAGCAGGCACTACGTCAATTGTTTTGAAACCAAACATATACTGATGTCATAATCATACCTAACACTATTATCCATACCTTTTCAGAAACTTTTGCCCATATGAGTAATCAGGAAAGCAAACGTCAAAGAGTGTGTGATTTGCTGAATGCACTCGTCACACCAAAGGAGATTTCAAAAATAGTTGGAGTGTCCATAAAGACTGTTTATAATGGAAAGAAGAGAATGACTATGAGCAAAACTATTACGAGAAAGTCTGGAAGATACTATTAAAGAAGAATAGGTGAAGTGGTCACCCGAATATTTGAGGAACACTTGCGCAAGTTTCAGGAAGCGTGTGAAGGCAGTTATAGAGAAAGAAGGAGGACACATAGAATAAAAACATTTTCTATTATGTACATTTTCTTGTGGCAAATAAATTCTCATGACTTTCAATAAACTAATTGGTCATACACTGTCTTTCAATCCCTGCCTCAAAATATTGTAAATTTTGCTTCCCCACCCTGTATATCATTAATTGAACGTAAACACAAGCGTCATTGATCCAACTCCATGGGTTTTAATAGTGAATGAATGTTGTAGAAGATGACAGTGTTTCCACGGTAACTACGGAGCCTCTGAACGTCCAAATGGGTCATATCTGATGACCATGAAAAGATGAAAAACTGTATTTTACACCAATTATTTACATGTATTGATAGGATTAGTGGATCAACAGGTATTAAACAGTTTACATCAGTAGATGGTTTTGGTCACCAGTGAATGTTTGGGTCTTGATGGCTTTACCTTTTTTTGTGTTTCCACGTTTGGTTCAAGGGAAATGATGCAAAATACATTATATAGTTACTGCGGACAGTAAAATGGCCTCCAAGGGGTGTTGTTTTTTTGTTGTAATGGCTTCATTTCTAAATTTTTCAGCAGAAAACAGACATAATGCGCATAATGTGACAGGTTTATATTGTGTATCGAAGCTCCGCTGAATTTCTTTCCCTTCTCGTTAAAAAGGAAACTGTCGGCTTTATCTGAAGTATATGAGTCCAATCATCCTCGCAGGTATGTGCAAATTATCTCCAATAAATCTGAGCTTACATGTCAGATAGTAATTCATATGACGGCCGTTGTTAAATAGCTGGATCCAGAGGCGACTGAGCTGAGAAAATTGTTAATTAGACAATCTATAATTAAGATCTGTTAAAGAGCCAATCGGATTTGGAGGGAGCTTAAAAAAAAAAGAGACAAAAAAAAAAAAGAAAAAGACGGGCAAAAATATCACATTTTGATTATTAGAGGATGAGTGGCAGATGTGAGACAGATGGTGACAGTGGTGATTGAATGCACTGAGCGGCTGAAACGTCTCATTATAGACTGATCCAAACAGAATCCGACTATTTACAAATATTAGCTTTGACGATTTATTGAACATTTTAGTCTCCGTTCCAAAAGTTACTTTTTAGTTTGTTTTTTGGGCAGTTGTCAGTAACATTATAAGCTCCTGCTGTGGTTCTGGACTAAAAATCAGTCATCAACTCCATATTTAAAGACACCATCAGGCCGCCTTCGACAACACCAAACACAATCAAACATAAAAGCGTCGTCCATTTGCTTTGTTTTTCAATTCTAGCAGTAAAAATGGTGGATGAAAACAAATCTAACCCTCAAATCTGCAGGTTAAAGGTCACGTGTGTTCCCCAGTGTCCCACTAGTGTTCGTGGACAACTTAACAAGCAGTCAATCATCCCAACTCCACGCGATTCATCTTTGTTTCTTCCCGATTGGCTGGTGCGTCTGCAGACAGGTTCCTCGGCGTGGACGTGTGGTCCGATTGGCCCGGGAAAGAAAAGAAAAAAAAAAAAAAAAAAAGACGGGCAAAAATATCACATTTTGATTATTAGAGGATGAGTGGCAGATGTGAGACAGATGGTGACAGTGGTGATTGAATGCACTGAGCGGCTGAAACGTCTCATTATAGACTGATCCAAACAGAATCCGACTATTTACAAATATTAGCTTTGATGATTTATTGAACATTTTAGTCTCCGTTCCAAAAGTTACTTTTTAATTTGTTTTTTGGGCAGTTGTCAGTAACATTACAAGCTCCTGCTGTGGTTCTGGACTAAAAATCAGTCATCAACTCAATATTTAAAGGTGCAGGAGACTTTCGTGACCAATTTTTCATCAGATCTGTCAAACCTCAGTCGTATCCTCAGTATCATGAATCTGTAAGTCTGTCTGTGATTACTCACCTGAATCTCTTACATTACGATGAACAATTTCTTAGTGCCATCCACCATAAATAAACCGTGTTTACAAACAGAGTCGGGAGGTAACTCGGCCATCTTCGGAATTTTGCCACGACGTGCATTGTGGGAAACAGAGGTTCGTGCAGCCACCTGACAGCAGCAGCTGCTAAAGACACGACGCGGAAACGGCAGGAGCTCCCTTCCCTCTATGCATATTCCTCCAGCTGTTTCCGCATTTCAGACGTTTCTGCGTGTTTGTTTCATCCATATAATATCACAGTGTTTTTCAACCTTGGGGTCGCCTGGAATTCAAATGGGGTCGCCTGAAATTTCTAGTAATTGATAAAAAAATTAAAACTTACTAATAAAAATTTACATTATATAGCCTAAATGTTGCTTAAAATGAATATTTATTTGCAATATATTATAGCTAACTATTACACGATCAAAAACAAACTAATTTTAGCCAAAAAAAAAAGTCTCTGTTTTGAATGTCTGGGGTCGCCTAAAATTTGGGATGTTAAAATGGGGTCACGAGCCAAAAAAGGTTGGGAACCACTGGTATATCGTATGCTCGCACTGCCGCTGCTGCTGTCGGGTGGCTGCGCGAACCTCCCTTTCCCACAATGCACGTCGCAACAAAATGCCCCAGTGACCTCCCGGCTCTGTTTGTAAACACACGTTTTGTTTATGGTGGATGGAAGTTGTTCACCGTGATGCAAGAGATTCAGGTGAGTAAACCACAGAAAGACTTACAGATTCATGATACTGAGGCTACGACTGATTTGATGAAAAATTGGTCACGAAAGTCTCCCGCACCTTTAAAGACACCATCAGGCCACCTTCGACAACACCAAACACAATCAAACATAACAGCATCGTTCATTTGCTTTCTTTTTCAATTACAGCGGTAGAAATGGTGGATGAAAACAAATCTAACCCTCAAATCTGCAGGTTAAAGGTCACGTGTGTTCCCCAGTGTCCCACTAGTGTTCGTGGACAACTTAACAAGCAGTCAATCATCCCAACTCCGTGCGATCCATCTTTGTTTCCTCCCGATTGGCTGGTGCGTCTGCAGACAGGTTCCTCGGCGTGGACGCGCGGTCCGATTGGCCCGGGAAAAAAAAAAAAAAACAAAAAAAAAAACGCGCTGTCACTTCCTGGATTCGTCGGCCTCGTCAGTCTCCTTCTCCTGCCGCTCGCGCTCTCGTCTCATCTCCTTCAGCTCCTGTCTGTATTTCCGCTCGATGAAGCGCTTCTGATGAGCCATCTGTGGGAAGTTATCTGGTACAGGGAGAGGCAGAGCGGGAAACAGAGAGAAGTCGACCAAGGAGAACAGATAAAGAGAGAGACACAGAGGCACGAGTGTGAACAGACAAGGTCAGTTTCCAACTGGGTGAGGACAGCAATTTAAGGGCTCAAATTGCACCGACAAGAGTTTTTCAGAGCAAATGTCACGCTGTCACTTTCGGTGAAATGAGCGAAAATGTTGCAGGCGGTATTGCGATTAAATTGCCCTCATGTTGTTATTTCATTAATAATGATGAAGTAACAAGAAATTAGACAGGCCTTGTTTGGTTTCAGCACAATGACTATGAGATCTGATAACATAATTACAAGTGAACATTTCTAAATGAGATCTGTAATAAGATGCTGTAGTGTGACAGCAGAGAAAATAAAACAAACAGATATGAAGTGATAAGACGTTAACACACACGAGGAGACAAAATAAAGCTACTTTAACTGAGCAGCATTGAAACGCTCTGTGTTTTTTTTTTCGTCACATCTGGCAGATTCTGAACATTAGAGGTGATGTCAGTCACCGACTTCTAAAACGTATAGAAAAGAAGAGATGTCACCACTGTTAGCGCTGGTTTTAAGTACAGACTAGCAGCTGTCAGCCCTGTTTCATCCAGCTGGAAGCTAAGTTACTTCAACCAGTGTGTAGAATTCGTGGCATCTGGTATCTTAACCCTTTCATGCATACTGGTCACTACAGTGGACAGCTATTCTGTAGCTGTTCTCTTGTATATTCATGGATTTAGGTGTTCTTCTCGTTTTTTTTTTACGAATATCTTTATTAAAAAGTTTTAAGACACTACATTTCTTTTCTGACATGAATTGGTAACATTTATGTAGATCTCTCCTGAGCATAAACCCCCAGAGTCACAAGCCCTCCCCATAGTTTTCACACAATTTATCAGTAAATACATGTTTCTGTGCATCAAAAATTAAACGTGTAGTGTCCAGCTGAGTGGACATTTTTGCAACTTAATGAAAAATAGGTTCATAAGATTTTTTTTTTTTTTTCATTATTATTTGAATTTTTAAAATTATTTTTATTTTATTTTTTTTTTATTTTTCAGAGGAAATTTTTCAATCGCATTGTTTTTTTCATGCCTAAAGAGGAATAAAAACACTCAGGAAAAAATTTTGATTAAGGTTCTCATAATTCGTGCATGAAAGGGTTAAAGGGGTTATATGTAGTATTAGTGTTCTGATCCAACAGTAGAGGGAAGTCAGACAAAAACACACTTAGGACTGGGGCTGTGTATCGGCAAGAATCTGGTGATACGATACAAATCACAATACTAGGATCACGATACGATATATCACAATATATCATGATACTGTTTGTTTCTTTTTTTTTTTAAGATTATTTCCTGGAATAATTGAATTACACCAGAAATATGTACAAATAATAAACAGATTTTTATTTGATTAGAACAGGATCTAATGTTCTACCACAATTTTTTTTTTTTAATTCTCCGAGTTTCCAAAGGAACTAACATGTGCCTCTCTCAGATGTAAAAAGTGCTTTTAGGATGTTTTAAATAACCATTATTTCATAAAACAGCCCTGTTTCATCCAGCTGGAGCTAAGTTACTTCAAGAACCAGTGTGTAGAATTAGTGGTATCTGGTATCTTAAAGGGGTTAAATGTAGTATTAGTGTTCTGATCCAACAGCAGAGGGAAGTCAGACAAAAACACATTTAGGACTAGGGCTGTGTATCGGCAAGAATCTGGTGATATGATACAAATCACAATACTAGTATCACGATACGATATATCACAATATATCATGATACTGTTCAAAAAGGCTTTTTTTTTTGTTTCTTTTTTTTAAAAGATTATTTCCTTGAAGAATTGAATAACACCGGAAATATTCACAAATACTTAACCCATTTTTATTTGATCACAACAGGATCTAATGCTATATCACTAAATGTTCCTGTGTTAAAACTTAAATAATGCTTTACAGACATTGCAGTTTAACCCTTTGATGCATGAATTAAGAGAACCTAAGTCAAGATTTTTTTACCCTCAGTGTTTTTATTCCTCTTTAAGCTCCTGCTGAACTTTGAGCCCAGAATGCACTTTTAAATTGGCACTTTACTTCAGTGCACTTTATGAATAAAACTTTTTTTTTAGTTATTTATACGTAATTTTTAGGAGGGGTGTTATTGTTATTTTTTTTTATATCAGTATTTTATTATTTTTATTATTTTATCAGTACCTTATACTATTTTTACTAAATACTGCTGACAGTCGGGGACCTGAGTACAATAGTTCATTTCTGTGTATTTTTATATGCTGAAATGACAATAAACTTGAATCTGAAAAAAAAAAAAAAAAAAAAGCAATTGAAATTTTTTTTTAATGAACCTATTTTTTATGGAGTTACAAAAATATCCACTCAGCTAGACAGCATGCGTTTAATTTCTGAAGCAAAGAAACATGTATTTAAAACATAATAGCAGAATGTGACATACTGTGTGAAAACTATGATATAGTATATCAACACAAAAGGACAAAAAACACAAAAAAATATATAAAATATAAAAAAATCTATATAATTTATTGCATAGATAACACAAAGATGCTTAACGAACTTTTTCAAAGACTTTAAAAGTGAATATTGGTTCCAAATATTAGGCATAGAAAATTACAATTGTAATAAATTCAAACTGTACTCAAATATTTGACATAAAAGCAGATCTTTACATGGAGTTTTTTCCCCTAAAAGTGCGGTAATCAAACATGGTTATCATGATAAATTAGAATTTAAACGGTAATACTGACAGTCTGCAATTTTACAGCGGTTTATCGTTATACCGGTAATCGTTACATCCCTATTAGCAAGACTAATCTGTCAAATTGTTGCTAAAATGTCCCATCATTTTGACTCTTAAACATCTTCATTTTATCCTTATTTAACTATTTCTGAATCATTAGTGGTAGTGCACTTGCAGTCACTTCCACACCGGTGATAAAGAGTAGCAGCCTGATCCAGTCCACTGACCCACCTGGTGTTTGTAATTTTGATATTCAGAGCTCAGGTAATTTTCCATTAAGTGTTTACATTACTGGGCCTACCCGCTGCACCCTCCAATTTAAAACAGCATGCATGACAGACGCCTGGTGCAGACACACATTTGACTGTGCAGTTTTTCCGGTCACTGACCATGGCCATGCAAAACTTCAGCTAATGAGAGTCACTCCTTCACTACCTTTTCTCCTACTAAAGTTTGAAAGTCAGACTAAATTGGGAAACGGAGAGAACCTGCACTGATCTGAAGTGAAGTTTTGTACGTTCCATAAAATCAGAACTATTAACCTCTATATATCAAATGTGTGGAGATGGAAAAAGTAAATAGATGTGCTTTTTATAGTATTTATAGGAAGGGAAAGCCAGAGAAATAGTTCCACTTTGGGAGAGGTGGAAGCCCCATATGATGTCTTAAACTGTCTTCAATTTAGGTTTAATAGAAGGTCATTAAATGCTGAGGTTTAAAGTGGTGTGAATCAGAAACAAGCGAAGTGAAAGTTTTTATTAAAGCAAATCTACAGCTAAAGCTACTAATGCTGTCTGCGCAGCATATTATCTATTTTATTCTGCATTTAGAATTAAACTTATTCACTTTAACCCTTTCATGCATGAATTCATGGGGAAAAAATGGGGAAGTATGGGATAAGAGGCGTGGCTTATTCCTGGCTGAAAAGTTACTTGGAAAATAGACAACAATATATTCAAATTAACAATACTATGTCACAATAAAGGAAGGTCACCTGTGGCATACCCCAAGGATCTGTGATTGGTCCAAAACTTTTTCTGCTCTATATTAACTCTTTCGGTGCCAGACAGTTAAGGGGCTAATAAGCCTTAAAAGTGCCACAGAATTTGGCCGTTTTTCAGTATTTCGCGTCGTTTTTATAATATTTGAAGAATCCTGCAGGAAACCGCTCGGTAACATCCGACCGATTGCTGATTAGATTCAAAACGCACCGGACACAGCCGATTCATTATTGATTGTAATTTGCATAATTTATTCGGTCGCGTGACCTCAAATTCCCGTCTGATTGGTCTCAAAAGGGGGACACAGAAAGAATGTCATCGAAATGTGAGAAAGAAATGGGGGTGGATGGTTTGTTTGTACACAAATATGGCGTGTTCTCCAAAGACGATCTGATCGGCCCGTGGCATTGAAAGAGTTAATGATATTTGTAATGTCACTGATTCATTAAAATTTATTATTTTTGAAGATGATACAAATATGTACTGTTCTGGGAAAAATCTAAAGGAACTTTTGTCCACAGTTGAAAGGGATTTAGAAATTCTTACAACTTGGTTTGATGTCAATAGATTGTCACTTAACATTAAAAAAACTAGATTTATGGTTTTTGGGAATTGAAAAGAAATTGATGGGGATATTATATTAAAAATATGCGATGCTGAAATTGAAAGAGTGTTTGATACAAAATTTTTAGGGGTTGTTATTGATCACAAATTAACATGGAAACCACATATTAGATGTATAAAAGGAAAGATTGCAAAATCAATGGCAATCTTGTATAAGTCCAGAAATATACTCAACCACAAGGCGCTACATATAATTTATTGTTCACTTATACTTCATTATATGTCATATTGTGTGGGAGTGTGGGGCTCGACATATAAAACAACTGTAAATACTATTGTCCTCCTACAAAAAACGAGCAATACGTATTATTAATAAGGCCAGTTACTACGAACATACTAATGAACTGTTTATGAAATCCCATATTATGAAATTTAATGATTTGGTTTACTATAAAATAATGCAAATAATGTGTAAAGCCAAATTAAAGTTACTCCCTGTCTGTGTACGAAGGTTCTTCTCAACACGAGTCTACATATGATTTGCGAGATGTTTGTAAATTTGTTGTACAAAAAGCTAAAAAAGAGACAAAAAGAAGATGTATATCTGTTGTTGGAGTTAAACTATGGAATGAGGCCAGTATGGATTTAAGAACGTGTAGCCCATTTTTGATATTTTAAAAAAATGGTACGTAAGGCAATTTTTGAAGGATACAATTGTTAAGCTCTAACAAGTAATAGGTAAATTATTTATTTTGAGTCTACATTAAATTATCATTAATTTGGTGGTTAAGTTTTCTATTTCTCTGGTATATTTTCACCCTTTTAGGTTTCGCTTGTTTGTTGGCTTGGATACATTGTTTTTTTGTTTTTTGTCTTTTTCTTTTTCCTATATTGGATGCTGGGTAGCTGAATATGTTATGTAGGACAGGCATTAATATAAGCATTTGGCTTCTGCCTGTGCCTTTTCAGTCATAACCTGTTGGTAATGTTTGAAGTGCTGTTGTCGACACTGGTTATTGTGTGATGACTGAATAAAGAATTTCATCATCATTCTGAGAACCTTAATGGGTCAAAAACACAGTAATGTCCCGTCAGAGAGCGAAATTTAATTGATCGCCATTCCGACATTTATTTCAATGTAAAGTAGCTCCTTGTTTTGGATAATCCCTTATGGTCCAACTAAAGCAAAAATGAATTTAAAAGTAAAAATGTGGGTCAAATTGTCTCTAAAATGTCCCTTCAGAGAGATTTTGAATACCATGTTTTGACCCAAATCAAGATATTTTTCTGAGTGTTTTTATTCGTCTTTAGGCAAGAAAAAAACAATGTGATTGAAAAAAAATTTTATGAACCGATTTTTCATGGAGTTGCAAAAATATTCACTCACCTGGACATCATGCATTTAATTTTTGAAGCAAAAAAACATGTATTTACTGATACACTGTGTGAAAAGTAAGAAATATATTGTTTTTAATGCTGCTAATCTGATGTTTTGTCACATTTTAACATACTCCAATATTAGTTATTATTCACTTTATGGAGATAATGTGCACAAAAACCCCTTTTTGTTTAAGAAAAATGATTAATTACAGTCTAATAACAATAACAAGCAGTTGATTTACACTCAAACATGTTACTGTAGGTCAGATTTATGAAGAACAGCAAAGTTACAGTAATGGTATGAATGTCAGTGTATGGGATGGGGCATAGGCGTCCACTGTGTTGGCTGATATGGAACTAAAAACATAAAAATCATGAATACACAAGAGAACAGTTCTGAATAGCTGTCCACTGTAGTGACCACTATGCATGAAAGGGTTAAAATGAATATACAGTAGCTCCATAAAAACTTCCACATGTATACTATGACAGCCCACTGCTCTTAGTCTGCAGTGTGTGTGTTCCTGCATGTTCAGATAGGAAAGGGTTATAATGGAGAGAGTAATATTTTGCTTTTTTAAATGGAATTATGCATTATGTGGTCTACATAAACTGTAAATGCTATGCTTGGGTCTCAATTCGTCATTAATTCAACTCCACAGGTCCATCTTCAACCCTATTTCTGAGTAATGACACCAGAAAGGTTGTTCTGAGCGCTGGCCCTTTAAATGCAAATGACCCCGCCCCCTCCAGGTGGTTGACTTTGCTGCTCTATCCCATTCAGCCACTTGTGTTCTGAACATTTTAGGTAATTGGCTCGAAGTTTGGATTTATTTTCAGTACTCGGAGAAATGTTCGTCGGAAGTCTTGACCTTATATGTGCAAATGTCGTGATGTAACTACTTATAAAACCATAACAAATTAAGCAGGAATTAAAACAGGTTGTAGAAATCCACTTGATTTTTGTTAAAATTAATCTAAAGATAGCTTTGCAGCACCTGGAGGGTTCAAATTTAAACTTTATGAACTATTAGGGTCCAAATACGCAAATAAATGAACCAAAGACTAATAAAAATGGGTTTTGCAAAAATATGACCCCTTTAATAAAAAGTCTTTAAAAGGTTTTAAATTTGATACGGTAGGTCTCGAGTTATGTTGTCATAAACTTGAAAAATATGACCCATGTAAGAGTGTGATAGATACTGACAATTAAAATGTTTTCTTCTATAGTTGCTTGCCTTTATATTTACCTGCAATGTCTAACAAATAAAATGATTTCTGGGTGCTTCTATGAAACTGGTCCCTAAAAACAGGCTTAAAAATTCAAATAAGGTGTAGACTAATGTTATGAAGCAAGTTTGGAAGCACTTTGGATCTATTTTAAAAATAAATATTTACTGAGATAAAAGAGAAATTATTTTTATTTGACGCGCACACAAAAATCTGCATGTAACACGGTAAAAAGGACACGAAAATTACGCGCAACAATTTTTTTTGAGTATCTTTTTATTCTCTCACAGGCACATTTTGGGAATTGAATTAATTACGCAAGGCAGTGTTTCACAAAAATGACCGCTGTTGCAAAATTACTCGCGATTTATATGCATTTAAATGGGCTGGTTCTGTATGTAACACGAGTGGACACGGTGGGTTACATACGAAACCCCAAATGATACTGAGATTCATGAAAAACCTGCATGTCTTGATTAGAAAAACCACTAGGATCCTCAAATTTAACACAGTGTCTTTATTTATAGCGGTACATAAGACCATTTCAAATGATGTTTTCAAGATAACTAGGTAGCTTTTCATGTCCCAAATTTGGTCCTATTTTTGGCCCCAATATTTTATTAAAAATTCATTAATTTTGGGAAGGCTCAGATAAAGAGTATAATTTTTTTTTTGCATTTACTTGAGGTCATCATTAGGTACTATGTCTAAACTTCTCTTTTATTATTGGGTCTAAAAAGCTGGTAAAGACCCTTCTATAAAATAAAACACCACCTTAATTTGGTTAAAATGACCTTAAATAGGTCTTAAAAAGCATTACATTTAAGTGCGTCATAGCTATAAACATACTGTACTTGACTACTGCAGACCTCCAGTGTGTTTATTAGGAGAAATAAACTAACGTGAACACAGACTTGTATGAAAAAGGTCTGGTTGTTTGGGGAAAAAAAAAAAAAAGTTTGTTTCATCTGCTGTACTGTTCTATAATTTAAAGGGACTGTGTATAAAAATGTCTGAGTTCAACACTGTTTGCCCAGAATAGATGTAAACATCCTCAAACACTCTTAAGGCTTACAGTCAGCACTTTAACCTCACATTGTTTTATGAACACAGAACCAAAACAATAAATGTGTCTCTGTCTAAATACTTGCAGCACGCACTGTATCATTGTCAGATAGTGTATGTTATCCTCAGATAAATGGGGAAATTTAATTATTTCTTTTGTCCACACCGAGGAGTTACAGCCGATAATATGCCGCTGCAGGGTTTGAGCCAACTATTCAGCTATCCGTTGTAGATATTGTGTTTCTGCAGACCCACATCCACGGCAGAAATAAAAACGTTCTTCAAAATGACAGACACAGCGGCCGTCGCTTTTGTGTTAAAAGAGTTCGACTATCAAAACCACGTCTCGAACAATTAAGCGAGTTGGTTTTACAAATGAAAATATATTTCATTTGTCATTTGTCACTAAAAAATACCAAATGTTATTTAGTTCTGCTTTGAAAATCTTGAGAATTTTCGGCTTTTCTTTGCGTCGTGTGATTGCAAATTGAATATTTTCATAGAATTTAGAGGCTGCATTGCAGTCTTGGAAGTTCTGGGCATCTTTCATCATAATTTCCTGTCACTTCATAAATGAAACCATTCAAAACTGAAAAATAATGACAGTGTCTAACATGGTTACTATTTGCATTTGCACACTGTCTGTTGTAACGTTTTAGTTTTTGATACCTGCCAAGGGATTAAATAAGTAAAATACATTTTATTCTATAATCTAGCACGTTTTCATCTTGTACTTTTTTACCCTGCCCCAGGGGTAAAAAGGGGTATTGTTTTTGGTTTGTTTGTTAACAGTCTAGCAGCAAAACTATCGGTTGAATTCATACCAAATTTGGTTTATAGATTGCCAGTGACCCAGAATAGAACTGATTACATTTTGGGAAAAGTTCAAATTTTTAATGAATTTTTTAAATCTTTTTTTTCCCCATTCACTTATAATGGGCAAAATTTCAAATGTCTATAAAAATCTTCAATTTTACTGGTTGAATTAATACCAAATTTGGTTTATAGATTGCTAGTGACCCAGAATAGAACTGATTACATTTTGGGAAAAGTTCAAATTTTTAATGAATTTTTTAAATCTTTTTTTTTCCCATTCACTGATAATGGGCAAAATTTCAAATGTCTATAAAAATCTTCAATTTTACTGGTTGAATTAATACCAAATTTGGTTTATAGATTGCTAGTGACCCAGAAGAGAACTGATTAGATTTTGGGAAAAGTTTAAATTTTTAATGAATTTTTTACATCTTTTTTTTCCCCATTCACTTATAATGGGCAAAATTTCAAATGTCTATAATAATCTTCAATTTTATTGGTTGAATTCATACAAAATTTGGTTTATAGATTGCTAGTGATGCAGAATAGATGTGATTACATTTTGGGAAAAATATATCAAAGTTTAAATTTTCTATTAATTTTTTAAACACCCCCCCCCCCCCACACCCTTTACGTATAATAGGTGAAATTTCACATGTCTGTAGCAGCAAAACTATTGGCTGAATTCATACCAAATTGGGTTTATAGATTGCCAGTGACCCAGAATAGAACTGATTACATTTTGGGAAAAGTACATCAAAGTCCAAATTTTTTATGAATTTTTAAAATATTTTTTTTCTCCATTTACTTTTCATGGGCTAAATTTCAAATGTCTATAAAAACATCAATTTTGTTTCAATTTACTTCAAACTTGGCACATATATAGAGGCAAATGATATGCTGATATCAGCACATGCATAGACATGATGACCTCAGCTGGATCGATGCCAAAATTAGCTACAATATGTATGGGGGCGGGGTTTGTTGTGCCTGGCACCACTTGTTCATTTTAATTCTCAGATGTAAGCGGAATTGAGCACTGAAATGACAATTCTGTATGTATAAGATATCTTGGCTCAATAAAAAAAAAAAAATTTGGAGAGAAATAGGTCAAGGAGATCAAAAAGGTGCAGTATTTGTGTTGGATATGTAAAAGAGTACAGTTTAAGTAGAATAAAATCAAAATGTAAACTGATATGCTTAAAACATAGTTATGTATAGTATTTGAGTACTTGACTGCTTCTATTCTGTACATATTTGTGTCTCAGAGTGATTATGCAAAACATAATTTCATTAAACTTGGTGGAAAGGTAGGGATGAAATACATAGTTTTGAGCAGATCCATAAATAGGGGCAGATTTTCATTTATTTATTTATTTTTATAACAGGGTGAGATATTAATAGTTGAGCTCCACTAAGTGTCATAATAATTTACAATGTTTGAGACCGTGTTTAACTCAGGTTAAAAGAAAAAAAAAAAGTTATTTGTTAAGAGTAATGGCTGGTAATGTGTCCCTATCTGTACAGAAATTTCACAGTTATTTTTCCGAACTTCCTGTCACATCTCCGTCCTGGGAAGTGGATTGTTTTGCTGAGTGTAATTGGCTTCCGTCTGAGCACAACAACAACAACAACAACAACATATTCCTCCACTGATTGTCAGGAAGAACTGACCATGAACAAATAACTTAGCCGTTCTGAATCAGAATTTAAGAAAAAAAAAACTCCTATAGTAAATGAAACACTAACAAAAAAAAATAAAAAATAAAAAAAAAATCATGCAATCCACATTACATATGTGTTTGACTTCCAAAAAGGCAAGAAAAGACGCATTCTCCCTCTTACCACACTCTAATTCCTCATTATGGCTACAGCGGGGAAAAGTGCAAGATAACAGCAGTATCCTATTAAAAAGGAGTCGGATCAAATAAAAAAAAAAATCCTGAAGAGGGAAAAATCATTCTCAGGCAAATTCGAGGCACACACACATGCGTGGACGCACACAGAAACACACAGCCTATTTCAATATGCTTTCGGTGAGTAAGCAACACTTGGTGAGCCTTGGAGAGAAAACTACATATTGCAGTTAAAATATGGAAATCACCAGCATTTTTCCCTGGGAGATGACTTGAGAATAACCCACTTGAGTGGAAAAAAAAAAAAAAAAAAAAAAACAGCTTTGGCCATTTACATTGTTTAACATGCGGCACAAGAGCAGGCATCAAAGAATAGGGTTGGTAAAGAATACACAAGGCTTTTCATTTCCGTGTGTTGGGCATTGGTGAGACATAAGTGAGGACTCGTGGCTGACCGGCGCTGTGAAGAAAAGCACCTTCGACGAACACCGCCCCGTGCATACTGATCGCCTTTGGATAAGATGTTAAATGCACTTGGCTCGGGGCTTTTGTTTATTGACAGAGCGGTAATTCCTTTCAAGGACAGAGGTTGCGGTCTTGCCGAGGTCCCGGCAACAACGAGGCCTACGCACCTGAGGACGGTGGCGCCAACGTGCGACTAGAATCTGGCGATCCGATACAAATCACAATACTAGGATCGCAATACGATATATCACGATATATCATGATACTGTTTGTTTCTTTTGTTTTTCCAAAGATTATTTCCTCGAAGAATTGAATTACATCAGACATATGTAGCTTAAAGGGGTTATATGTAGTATTAGTGTTCTGATCCAACAGCAGAGGGAAGTCAGACAAAAACACACTTAGGACTAGGGCTGTGTATCGGCAAGAATCTGGTGATACGATACAAATCACAATACTAGGATCACGATACGATATATCACGGTATATCATGATAGTTTGTTTCTTTTTTCTCTTTTTTTTCAAAGATTATTTCCTGGAAGAACTGAATTACACCAGACATATGTACAAATATTAGACACATTTTAATTTGATCAGAACAGGATCTCATGTTATATCACTTTTTTTTTTAAAATTCTCCTAGTTTCCAAAGGAACTAACATGTGCTTCTCTCAGACAGTAAAAAGTGCTTCTAGGATGCTTCAAATAACCATTATTTCATAAAACAGCCCTGTTTCATCCAGCTGGAAGCTAAGTTACTTCAAGAACCAGTGTGTAGAATTAGTGGTATCTGGTATCTTAAAGGGGTTATATGTAGTATTAGTGTTCTGATCCAACAGCAGAGGGAAGTCAGACAAAAACACACTTAGGACTGGGGCTGTGTATTGGCAAGAATCTGGTGATACGATACAAATCACAATACTAGGATCATGATACGATATATCACGATATATCATGATACTGTTTGTTTCTTTTTTTTTTCCAAAGATTATTTCCTGGAATAATTGAATTACACCAGACATATGTACAAATATTAGACACATTTTAATTTGATCAGAACAGGATCTTATGTTATATCACAATTTTTTTTAATTCTCCTAGTTTCCAAAGGAACTAACATGTGCTTCTCTCAGATGGAAAAAGTGCTTTTAGGATGTTTTAAATAACCATTATTTCATAAAACAGCCCTGTTTCATCCAGCTGGAAGCTAAGTTACTTCAAGAACCAGTGTGTAGAATTAGTGGTATCTGGTATCTTAAAGGGGTTATATGTAGTATTAGTGTTCTGATCCAACAGCAGAGGGAAGTCAGACAAAAACACACTTAGGACTGGGGCTGTGTATCAGCAAGAATCTGGTCATACGATACAAATCACAATACTAGGATCACGATACGATATATCACAATATACCATGATACTGTTTGTTTGTTTCTTTTTTTTCAAAGATTATTTCCTTGAATAATTGAATTACATCAGGCATATGTACAAATAATAAACACATTTTTATTTGATCAGAACAGGATCTAATGTTATATCACTAAATGTTATTTATTCTCCTAGTTTCCAAAGGAACTAACATGTGCTTCTCTCAGATGGAAAAAGTGCTTTTAGGATGTTTTAAATAACCATGATTTCATAAAACTGCCCTGTTTCATCCAGCTGGAGCTAAGTTACTTCAAGAACCAGTGTGTAGAATTAGTGGCATCTGGCATCTTAAAGGGGTTAAATGTAGTATTAGTGTTCTGATCCAACAGCAGAGGGAAGTCAGACAAAAACACATTTAGGACTAGGGCTGTGTATTGGCAAGAATCTGGTGATACGATACAAATCACAATACTAGGATCACGATACGATATATCACGATATATCATGATACTGTTAAAAAGGCAATTTTTTTTTAAAATGATTATTTCCTTGAAGAATTGAATTACACCAGAAATATGCACAAACACTAAACACATTTTTATTTGATCACAACAGGATCTAATGCAATATCACAAAATTTTCCTGTGTTAAAACTTAAATTATGTTTTACAGACATTACAGATTAAGATCCTGTTCAAATGTTCATATTCTATTAGTTCAGAACTAACATCAGAACATTATTTTTGTGTAATTGTGGTGTCAAAAAAACAGCATTTTAATCAAAGTATTCATTTTATATTCAAAAGTATTCATTTTATAATCAAAGTATTAATTTTATAATCAAAAGTATTCATTTGCATGCCATAAGTTAAATTTCAGTACAATGTGACGGTTGTAACAGAGTGGTTGACTTTTTTCTGGGAGACCCACAAAAAGAACGAAAATGTGCAGTCATTGAAGGAATTAGTGAATTTCTGCAAAGCTTCAAAATGGGGCGGGCAGAATGAACATGTGAGCTCATGGAAAGTTCCGGAAAACGTGGTGTGCAAAAGAAGTACACGTGAGTAGAAATTTTTGAACATTCTGGGAAGTACCTTACATTTTCCGGGAAAAAGTTACATATTTATATATGTCTGACCAATCCTGACCGACACCAAAGAAACCTCACCCTATCGGGGATAAGCTGAGAGGGGGGTTTCCGACGTGACTAGATTAATGTTCAAAATATGATAAAAAATGGGTATGGTTTGTAGCTAAACCCAACCTACTTTTGATGGTATAAAAGTGGTCTCCCAGAGCGAAAAAGTCAGTTGTTTCTGCAGATGTCAACTCAGTGTTTATTTTGCGTATGAATAAACACTTTATGCGACTCGAATTCTGCTCGATCTCTGAGTTTGTCTTTGGCTCTGTGTGACTGTTACTCAACAAAGTTCCACTACATAGATGGGAGTACAGACATAAATACAACTGGAGAGGAGCGTCAAAGAGACCAGAGATTTCTCCCACTTACGGTTGCAAATTTTACATGACACAATCCCAACAAAAGAACTAACATCTGCCTCTCTCAGACAGTAAAAAGTGCTTTTAGGATGCTTCAAATAACCATTATTTAATGAAACAGAGTTAAATAATAATAAATAAGACATAAACAGTAAAGAAAAACAAAAAAAACAAGAATGAACCTCCGCCATATCTGCATTTGAATAAATACCTAACAAAATCGATACAGCACTTTTTAATATCGATATGGTATTGTAAAATGAAATATCGCAATATATCCTCCCGAGACCCAGTAAGTAAACATTTTGGCCATTTTACATTAAATAATTGCCTTAATTGGAAACAGCATGATGCAACAGTTTTTACAGCTACATTTTAACCCTTTCATGCATTAACTGTGAGAACCTTAGCCAAGATTTTTTTCTTGTGTTTTTATTCCTCCTTATGCATGAAAAAAACAATGCGATCAAGTTTTTTTTTCTAAGGAGTTCCAAAAATAGCTATACATTTAATTTTTGAAGTAAAGAAACGTGTTTAAAACCCAATATCAGAAAGTGATTTGAAAACAATGAAATAAAAACATTTTTAAGGCTGCTAATCTGATGTCTTCTGACATTTTAACATATTCTAATGCTAGTAATTACTCACTTCATGGAGATAATATACAAAAAAAACCCTTCTTGTCTAACAAATAACAATTGATTTACACTAAAAAATGTTACTGCAGATCAGGCTTACAAGAACAGCAAAGTTACAGTAATGGTCTGAATGTCAGGGTATGAGATGGTGCGTAAGTGTCCACTGTTGGCTGATATGGAACTAAAACAACAAAACCCATTAATGTACAAGAGAACAGCTGGAGAATAACTGTCCACTGTAGTGACCTATGCATGAAAGGGTTAAAATTTCTTTTCATATAATGTCCTTTTCAGTGGATATTTTTTAATGATTTATTTTCAAGTAAAGCTGCGAAACTCTAGTCCACTACAGAGGACAAAAATGCATTGCTGGGTCTCAGGAGGATATTGCAGAACCGATATTTTCTAACATCCCTGTGTGCGACGTGTTGACGAAGCATCTGTACAGCAACATACAGCGTCTTTTCACTATTCAGCCCGATGCTTTGCTGTGACACGAGTCCAGAACAGCAGTGGTGGTGGCGGCGGTTGAGTCTATCACCTAGAGCTTGCACGCTTCACATCAGTCAACAAGCCAATACAGCTCATCTGTAACCGCGCTGATGAAGGGATTTCCCTGCCACGCCAAAGGGCAAACAAAAGACTCAAGTCAGTGAATAGAGATCCTGCGTACTGTACTTTCCTTTTGCCTCTATCCATCCTATGCTTTTATCCGGAGATTAAGGGGTTTAAAGAAATCTGAGGAAAGAATGTAGTCCCCTTCCAGCTACTAGCCAGATCCAGGGCCCTTTTCTTATTCAACAGATATTACATTGTTTAAAAAACAAGCAGCTGCCAGGAAGTGAAAGAAAAAAAAAAAAAAAAAAAAAGCAAAGGGAGGGGGGGTTGAATGTTAGAGATGGGAGACTTGAAACAGAGGCGGTACTATCTGTAAGGATGAATGATAAATGGTTAAGCCGTTTCCATGTATATTTGATGCCGCCTCAGACCTAACGGAGCGTGGTGCGTGGAGCCGTGGGGGCCGTGGTAACTGTGCACCGCCGGCTCCTTCCTCCTCCGCCACTGCCGCCGCTCCCCTACCTGGATGCTCTCAGCTCGATTTGTTTGCACTTGTGTTTCTCCCAGTCCGGGCCCTGGTTAACATTTAATTTCGCCTCGACAGATACAGGCAGGAGACTGTCAAAACGCGGGTCATCAAATAATGAAAAGTGAATCAGCGGAGCCACCGGTGGACGGGCTACGGGCGGACACGCACACGCCAAATATCGGGCCTCGGTCTCTTTAATGAGCTCTGAGCTGTCTGACTTTACGCAGCCATGTCTTTCACCTCTTCAACACCGCCGGATTCTGTCAGTCAGGAAAAGCACCAGAAACAAAAAAAAAAAAAAAAAAAAAAAGTCCAATCCTCCTCAAAGTGCTTCTGATACTCAAGGAGACCTTAAATAAAACATGGAAATGAATCCTGACACGTTGCAGGGAGCTGTTTTCGATCACCGCCAACACTAGGTTGGGCTGTAATACAAGAGGAGTAATGGTGTAGCCAATGCCGCATTGAGGGCCAACAAGACAATCAATGACGAATTACATGACACCGGGGCTAATGTCCTTGATTAGTCTTGCTATGTGAACAAATGAAGCGAGGCCCTTGACAATCACATGAGAGACAATGCTGCTCCAGTAGGACTTGATGCGTCAGGCGGTTCTGCAGCAGATGAGCTCCAGTCTCATTACAGAAACTCACGGTCAGGAAATGTACATCCTTCAAAGGCGTGTTTGAACTGACGGACACCGCATATTTATCTCAATACGCAAAAAAGACGTTCTGATGTTCGACAATAGGCCAAACAGACCGGGAGTATTTCTGCGACATGCCCTGTACTAATGAGATTCATTTGAGATGACTTGAGACTAATTCTTGAAATGATATGAACTCTGATAATGACGCAATGAACGACTGGTGCAACTACATCTGGGCTTCAACTAATCAATCAATAATCATTTCATTGGTTCTCAAGTCATCGATATTCTAAAAGCCAAATGACCTGTGTGTGTGTGTGTGTCTCAAGAATCACACAAAATCCGTAAAGATCTGACTGCTGCAGTTTGTCATACTCATGGATTTTTGGTCAAGGAACAGACTAGCGAAAACGGCAAGTTGATAGGACCGATATTTTGGGAGATATTAGTAATTTTGGAATACAATAGCCTTACGATCATGTCGATATGGCCACAACGCTTTGGCGGTGACTGCTGGACAAATGCGGTACAACATGCACAAATACACAATAGCATAAAAACTACCACATCTAGAAACCCAACAGGTCAACACGCTACTTACATTATAGTTTGAATTAAATACCAGGACAAAATGTGGAACTTTTGCTTAAAGACTGGGGGGTAAACGTGACAAATTCATGGGATCCTGCATTTGTGGGGGGCCCATAGAACAGTGGAGGGCCGTGCAGTGGATACAGGTTAGAAGTTGTGAAAATTTTGTTTAAGATCCGCTGTATAATAGAGGCATAGACGCAGAGAGTTGGACATTGGAAACGTGTTAAGTTTTACTTTCGCTTCACGCCACCATTAGTTACATTAATTATGGACCGCATCCCCACGTATATAATTGCTACTCCTACCCCACGTACATACCCCCCCCGAATAAAAACAGAAACATAATGTTGAACAGTCTATATATTTCAAAATGTAATGTGGTCATTTAATAGAAAATGTTTACTCAAGGAATTGGTAGAAAATGTACGTTATCATTTGTCAAATATTGTTGAGGCAAAGGATTGATATTTTCTTTTCTCTTTTTACATTTTTTGTTCATTATCACCTGAATTCCTTACATACTGATTAGAATGTTTGTTTTTACTTGATTTCAACATTGATTTTTTAATTTTTATCATCAATTTAAATGTCCTACCTCTAGACTTCTGAAATATTTGTCATGTTCTAACCACATACATGCACCTCTCACACACAAAGAAAAACAACATTTAAACTTCCTGAAATTGAACAAAATATCAATTTGACATTTATCACGATAATTCTGTCAACAACTAGCATGGTCATTTTTATCATTATGACATCTCTAATTATCTTAAATGTTTGTAATAGTCTATACGATAGATCAGCATTAGAGACAATTATTATCCTTATTTATGACATTTTAACTAATCAATAAAATGTCAAAGATACATCAAAGTATTCCCAATTCACATTTTAAATTTTCTCACTTCCTTCTAAAACTACAAAACAGAGAGTTTACAAATAACTCCTTAAAGACCTTGAACTAGTTTTGTGGCAACTTCCAACTTAATTTTTCCTAAGTCATTATTATACTATCCTCTGTATTTTGCATTTTTCATTGAAAATCTGGTATTTTCTTATATTAAATTTACTGATTAGGTAGATGCTCATAAAAACTCAAGAATAAATTCAAAGGTCATTAAATTAGAACAGAGAGAACTGAAGAAAAAGTGACTTTCAGCAAAAATATATCATAATTGAATAGAAAAACAAGTGTCTACATCCACTGTCATTTGTCAAACTACATTGAATTTATTGGTGAGTTGATGTTTCGTTAGATGATAGTGTTTCCATCTTCACTAAGGAGCCTCTGAATGTCCAAATGAGTCATATCTGGTGATGATGAAAAGCTAAGAATCTGCATTTTACCTGAATTATTTACAAGTATTGATAGGAGTAGTGGTTCACAAGGTATTAAATATTTTAGATCAGATGCTTTGATCTTCTAAAATGGCTGTTCAGGTTACTTTAATTGACTTTTTTTAATTTTTTTTTTTTGTTCCTCCTTAATCACAAACTAATCTACACTATAACATTTCATATTTTGCAGCTATTATAGTTATTTGTGTTGGGAATAATTAATTAAGCTCATACATGTGACAAGCTCGGTTTGGGCTCTCGAGGCCATCCGGTGACAGAAACGACTATGTGGAGCTTAAGGGGTGAAATGTAAATTAAGTGACAATACAAAGTCAAACTACAGCACTCGAACTGGAGGCATTTTGCGCCGAACGAAGGGAGACTTGAAGAGATGATTTTAAATTAACTGACCTTTTAAAAGGCATTGCTAATCTAGTCACATGAAACAGCAATTTATGAGAGGGGGAAATGTTCATTTACTAGCAATGAGCATCTATCAATCATGATGACAGAGGTGTACACTGGGGAGAGGAAATGGGAGGAATTAAGGGTGGGGGGAAGACACAGGAGAGAGAGTGTGTGCAGTGAACTACGCTCCCTGATAAGGAAGGGGAGCCAGGAAAAGAAGTGCTTTAAATAATAACACTCTTACACTAATGTTTCATAAAACGCGAACAAACAGTATCAATCACGCGTGGCTCGAGGCCTCATTTATGAGCCAAATGAAATCAAAGTGTGCCCTTCCTGCCCTTTGCAAGTTCCACAGGCCTGTTCCAACAAAGCCATTTGTGTTCACCTCCAGCTAATTAGTTGGGTAAAGAACAAATGTACATCTGATTAATGTGCTGGTCAGAGGGATAGGAAGCGACTCCAGTTCAGAGATTACACTCCAGCACACAGCCAACTCTTAACACACAAAATAATCGATGATATTATGCATACGCATACATATGCATCGAGGTAAATCGGAGATGATGGAAACAGCTCGTGGATGTGTTTCTGAGAGCCCTGTAATTGTATTTTTACTTGGCTCTGAATGAGACATTGTAAATGCCTAAAAACCACCATCTATTCTCCTTAAGTGGTGGTTGATGACACGATGAAAAACAGCCAAGGAGTGAAGCAGCGCATTGGGGGACGCATCAGCGGCACTCCTTCAAATCTGAAGAGGAGCGCCGAGCACAAGAGAGTCGCTCCGAGTGCGACGCCTTGCTCTCGTGTCTGTAAAACACAACAAACACTAGAAACTCTGCATCCCTCGACATCAACTTCCTTTGGTCCCTCAGGACGATGGACATGTTCGAGGATGCTCAGCTCCCCCGTCGGTTCTCCATCTCTGGCTGGACCCCATGCCTGTGCTCTGGGCTAGCACTTCAAACAGCCTAATATCCTATATGTCGTAGCCAACAGGCTGGTCAGGCCACAGCTCTCTGCCAGCCATCTTGCATACAGCACAGCCAAGGCCAGTACTCAACACTGAGGCAAAGTGTGTGAAAGGCTTACAGTGTGAAATGTGTGTCTCTCTCTCTGTGTGTGTGTGTGTGTGTGTGTGTGTGTGTGTGTGTACGGGCTTGATTGCGCCAAACAACTCACATTTCTCGAGCGCATCCATCGCAGCTCCCATTTCCGCCTGTTGGATGCTAGATTAAAAATATTTGAAAGGAAAAGACAGAGGAGAGAGAAAGAGGAAGAAGTCTTTAGCATATTTAAAATGGCTCTTTTCTGAAATTCTGTCAAATAAAAAAAGAAAGAACAGGCCCAATATTGAGAGGATTATCAAAAGTGCATTATATTTGTTTTGAAAGAACCCTTTTGCCTAACAATCCCAGGTAACACAGTGCACACTTTTGAAAAAGGTAAGCCTATTGGCGGCTCTGCGCTGGGCACTGTTTACGCCTGCATTTCACCGTCCCTCCGTATATATTATGTGGTGTGTGATCATAGCCCAGCAGCGGAGGAGGCTAGGAGCTTAAGTCATGTAAATACAAAAACAGTAAGCTGTCAAAGATCCTATGGAAGGGACAAACTTATCGCCAGCTTAGAGCAAGACAGAGCTCTTTCAAGTAGGGGGCCGTGCAGGGGATTTCCACATGAAGGGGGGGGCGGGGGTGCGAGATGTTTGATGGATTTAGGTTTCATTTCTCGCAGGCTCAGCTGCAGCTTTATCGTCAACCCCTTCAACCCTGAAAAGGCCTTTACGCAGAGATTCACTTTCTTTACTTTACAAAAGCGTGAATGTGTGAGCACACACAAAGGTGTGCAAACAAAACACCCCCACACAAACACACACACACACATCCCTGTCCTGCACAACACCATCCCAGGCAAACCTGAACATAGATCTGGAAGCGCTGTCGCCTCGTCACAGGCTCTTCTGCTGCACAAAGTGATATTTCCATAACACAATTTACGTCAAATCAATAATGAATCGATTCATTTTCATTCTGCATAATGTCTCTCCCAATAGAATAGGCCAACAAGAGCTTAATTGCTATAATAAACACCATCAATAAAGCATAGCCATTATTCTCGAGCCCATTAGCGGTGCATTGAGAAGAAGCGCTCCTTGTCCCGTTGTGTCTTATTATATTGTAGTGTCTTACTCACCTTGGGCCTTTGCCACAGCCGATTCGCTCCCCTTTGAAATACACGGCCACGGTGTAGGTTCGGGCGTGTGATGGCCCCACTGTCTGCAGGGTCCTGCAAATTCAAACACAGAAAATATGGGATGAGAGGGAGGGGGGCAGAGCTGAGAAATAATAATAATACCCAGGGGAAAGGCACAAGGACACTCAGGGACAGTGTCCTTCGGAGAAATAACAAGAAAAAGGGATGAGGAAAAAAGTTTCCAATTGGAACAAATATAATTCATCTCAAGCGGCAGGTTGAGAAGAGGGGAACAGCTCTTGCTTTGAGAGCACACAGCAGCATCTGAGGGATATATAAACAACTTTTAAAGCCTCCCCAACTCCCTACACCCATCATCCTCAGATAAGATAAAAAAAAAATGACATGACTGGTGAGGAACTGCAATAAGGGAATGACAACAGTGTTTGAAAGACCTGCTTGTCTTTAGTGTGCTCGGAGGGTAAACAACATGAAGCTAAAGAGGGACCGAAAACTTAACAGAATGACGACAAGAGAATATCACTCAGCTAATTTACACTTGTACCTCACAGATAGATTAATAAATAAATAAAAGCCCGTCAGTTCTGTTCCCTGTCTTTTGAGACACATTCACAGGACTGCAGACAAAACTTGGGAGATGTTTGAAATGTTAACATTAGCATAAACATGTCCGACCCAAGCTGTGAGTGGTCTAAATTATTCACAGACAATTTACTTATTTCAGGAGAGCGATCTATTTTTAATGCATTGTGGTCACTTATGACACTTTATCAATAATTCAGCCCTCCTTTCTCACTTACAAATGAAGAAGCACATAGCATGTGTGGAGCAAATAAGACTCGTGTGCGCGGCACTTCAGCCAAATCTCAACAGGGAGAGTGTGTCACTTGGAATTATCACGCTGCTAAAATAACAAAAAACGAGTCGAATAAAAAGGAAATCTGCGAGGCTGCTGGGAAGTTGTCAACTTCAAGGCTGCGCACAGATGGAAGTGTGTGAGCACGAAGAAAGAGCGCCGTCGACGGGGCTCATATGAGCTAAAAGCAGCTACTTACTGAGTCGGCCCGTCTCCGCACAATGTGCATGTGTCTGCTCCCCGCTGTGTTTTACAGAACCCAGATGTATGGTGCAGTGATGGTGCTGGGCCTGAGGTGTGGATCTGTCATCAGCCAGACGCAGTCATAAAGGAACCTTCAGCTGGGACTTGGTGCATTAACTCCTTTCTTTCTCCACTTTTTTGCATCATTTCCTGACCTCCTCTGTGATATTTGCCTGCACTTCATACTTCTAATCAAATTCAGTCAGATCCGTAAGTCATCCTGATAGGTTTGACACCATCAGCAGGTGTACAGCTGTTATACAAGGAAGCATGAATCACACTTGGCCACCAACATGGGCCAAGTTTTGCTAAGACAGTTAGTTTGGGATACCTGAACTGTGTTTGTATGAGCTACTTATGCATAGTCAGAATATTACCTACAGTAGATGATGATCTGCACATCCCCAGTTTGGAAAAGCAGTCATAAGTACTTGCCCAGAGGCTACACAATGTCCTGTAGTCTAACAGCATATTTAAAGACATTAATTGACATTCATTTGACTTTTCAAGGTCATGTCACCAAATGAAAGCCCATATGTGACTTCCTATCTATTGCCCAATAGTAATTATGTCAATATCTTCAACTGTTTTTAAGTAATTATAGCACTTTGAAATTTGTCTCATTATAAACCAATGGGGAGTTTTAAAATTTCAAAAATTCATAAAAAAAATTAAAAAATCAACATTTCTCAATTCTTTGAACAAACTTGGCAGACCTTACCCCAAAGAACCTCTGCTATGAATTTCAATTGATTCTGGCTGATAGTTTTGGAGAAGAAGGGTCTAGAAATCTGGATATAGATGACCTTGGCTTTGACCTTTCAAGGCCAGTCAAGGTCAAAGGTCATGGCTCCAAATGAAAGCCCATAAGTGACTTCCAATCTATTGCCAATAGAAATTATATCAATATCTTCAACTGTTTTTGAGTTATAACACTTTCAAATTTGTCCAATTATAAAAGAATGGGGATTTTTACAATTTCAAAAATTCATAAAAAATTCAAAAATCTTTATTTCCCAATTCTTTGAACAAACTCCGTAGATCTTATCCTGAAGATGTTCCACAACAAATATTGAGTCATTCTGACTGACAGTTTCGTAGAAGAGTCTTGAAAAATTGTTTACGGATGGACGACAACTGATACCAATCGTCCAATGGACCTTTTGGGCCATTGGACTAAAAAAAGGGTTTGGTTGAAACCCCTAGTATGTACACTACATGGACAAAAGTATTGAGACATGTTGAATTCAGGTGTTTCTTTTCTAACAGGGGTCTGGGATACAAAACAATAATGACAAATGTCATAATATAGTTTAATATTGTCATAAATATCATTGAATTGGTTAGTTTTGTTTAAATTGTTATCTTTGCTCTGACTGTAAATAATTTTCTACCACAACTAACCATCTACTTTCTTCACCTCTCACTTAGGAAGAAAATTCTCCCATTAAACTTTAAGGAAATATTGATGTTTATAAATTATATGGATAAAAATATTGAGACAGATCATGGCTACGGTTTGTAAGATGTCCTCTTCATGTTGATTTGAGATATAAAAATCAAAATTTCCTTAAAGTTTAACAGGAGGTTTTTCTTCCTATGTGAGATGTGAATAAAGTAGATGGTTAGTTATGGTAGAAAATTATTATTTACAGTCAGAGCATGAACAATATTTTAGAAATTTAGAGGTAGAACATTAAGTAAAAGCCATCTCTGAGACGTTTTGGAAACAAAGATGACAATTTAAACAGAACTAACTAATGCAATCCACTGATATTTATCCCAATATAAAACTATATTATGAGCCCAGACCCCTGTTAGTAAAGAAACGCCTGAATTCAATGTGTCCCAATACTTCTGTCCATATAGTGTATTTTCTGTTACTGGACGTGTAACAAAATAAACAACAGCAGACGTCAAGTGCCGCGCACAGTGAATCCTCCACTCCATTATCATCCTTCAAAATACATTTTAGCCACATAAAACAATCCAATACTCAAAAATAACAGTGGCAAGCATTACTTTTGTTTGTACCGTCTGTCTGCTATCACACATGTATTACTGGGGACTGAGACCAGCAACTACAGTGTTCTGTCGGCAGAATGACTGTATTTTTGGCTTTGAAGACAGTGACAGAACAGCTTCATATCCTAATCTGAAACAATGACCTGACAGCAGAGGGAAAAGTTGAAATATTCTTAATAGGGCATGAATAATGCAATGTTTACAGGTGAAAATATACAGACTACGCTACGTTATATACAGATATTGTTGAATTGAGTCTTACAATGTATCAAATGTTTCCAACAATGTTCAGATTCAGAGATTTTTTAAAATTTTATTATTACCCCGCCCCCCGAAGGGGAGGCAAGGGGTACTGTTTTTGGTTCGGTTTGTTAACACTTTAGCAGCAAAACTATTCATTGAATTCATACCAAATTGTGTTTATAGTTTGCCACTCACCCAGAATAGATCTCATTACATTTTGGGAACAGTCGGTCAAAGTTTCAAATTTTAATTAATTTTTTAAAATCTTTTTTTTTTCTATTTACTTGTAATGGGCAAAATTTCAAATGTCTGTAGCAGCAAAAGCATTGGTTGAATTCATACCAACTTGGGTTTACAGATTGCCAGTGACCCGGAATAGATATGGTTAGATTTCAGGAAAGTAGGTCAAAGTTCTAATTTTGTATGAATTTTTAAAATCAATTCAATTTACTTCAAACTTGCCACATATATATGGGCAATTGATATGCTGACATCACCACACGCACAGACATGATGACATCAGCTGGATCGATGCCCAAATAAGCTACAATATGTGCGAGGGGCAGGGTTTGTTGTGCCTGGCACCACTTGTTTTATTTTTATTTTGGTCACCTGTCAGTAGTGTCACATCCTCATTATTAAACTACCATTAACAAGAAAAGCACTCGGAGGGTGCAGACCTCTGCCAAGACAGATCTTCGTGAAAATCCATCCATAACTTTTTGAGTTATCTTGCTAACAAACAAGCAAACACGCAAACACACAAACAAACACAACAACAAACACAATACCTCCTAGCAGAGGTAATGATATAGTATGAACAGACAGTATGTCATTAAGACGTGATGTAAATAAAACTGTAACCTGTTATATTGAGCTTCCTCCAAAACGAAGGCTCTGAATGACCAAGTTCAGCCATACAGTGTATATATTTAGAGTTTTTATGGTGAAAGGTAGTAATGAAAATGATGGATTTGCAATGTCTAACTGGGTCTGCTTCTGCGTTCCTGGCCATGTTATCTGCCCCAGTCTGGTAGGCAATGTATTGACTATGAAGGTGCATCATGCTACCCCAAAACTACAACCTAGAGCTGGGTGAGGCATGAAATCAACTGTTAAAAATAACAAAAACTTGAATTAGGCGATAAGAAAAATGCCTTAATCGCAAAACTGGCATTAGTACTACATCAGGAGACATTTCTAGTTCAATAACTACAGAAAAAAAGTAAATCTGATCATTTTTCATAGTAATACATGCTTGTCCGATCACTACCTCTTATTTATTTACCTATTTTTTAACAAATAACAGTTTCAAGAAGTGCCTTTTGTTACCGTTATTTGTTAAAACAGTAGGTGCATATTACTTTTAACATCATATAATAATTAAATATTACACTAACATAATAAAAATAAAACAACTGGTGCCAGGTGGGAGAAAAAAAAGATTTAAAAAATTCATTAAAAAAAGTTGACTTTGACCTACTTTTCCCAAAATATAATCAGATCTATTCTGCGACACTGGCAATATATAAACCCAGTTTGGTATGAATTCAACCAATAGTTTTGCTGCTAGAGTGTTAACAAGCACAGAAACAAACAAACCGAACCAAAAGCAATACCCCTTGCCTCCGCTTTGGGGGGGTGGGATAAAAATAACAAAAACTTGAATTAAGTGATATGAAAAATGCCTTAATCGCAAAACCGAAATTAGTACTACATCAGGAGACATTTCTAGTTCAACAACTACAAAAAAAAGTTAATCTGATCATTTTTCATAGTAATATATGCTTGTGTAGTCACTACCTGTTATTTATTTATTTATTTTTTAACAAATAACGGTTGCAAGTAGTGCCTTTTGTTACCGTTATTTCTTAAAACAATAGGTGCATGTAATTTTTTACATCACATAATAATTAAATATTACAGTAACATAATAAAAATAAAATAACGAATTATCCATGATACTAAAATAAGGCCATATCACACAACTCTAATACAAACTCTCCTTTAATAAATGTGCATTATTTACCAAATACAAATGTGTTTGTGTCTTTCCGTGCATTTAAATGTTGAAATTCTGGTCAGCCCGGATCTCCATTTGTTTCTTGTTCACGTTCGTGTAGGCGATAGAGTTAGAGAGCAGTGTTGATTGTAGTGTCAGAGTTGTGCTGTGTCAAAAATGGCCATGCGTCGGCCAGACAGACAGAATAATAAACAAGAGGAGAGCCGACGGGACCATCGGATGAAAACACGGAGGACCGCAAGCGAAGATGAGCCATCGAATTATCGAGGAGTTCATTGTACATAAAACTGCTCCATCTCCAGCTGCCCTTGTGCTCTGCGTCCACCCCCCCCCACCCTCCACCCCCCATCCTCCTTGTCTTTCTCCGACAGAACACTGTTTGTCAGTTTCCATGGCGACGTGCATACTGCTTCATGGCAGCTTTCAAAAGCATTCTGTCAAATGACACTTGCTCCTTGACCTTTTGTCAAATAAGAGGTCTCTTTGGGCGTGTTTATTTATCACAACAACAGAGACCTTTACACCGCTATTCACAATGTTCAGGGACCAATGGCAGAGCAAAAAGTCCTGTAAATTATGTTTGTGCAATTTCTCTGAATGTGTGCTGCAGCCCATGTGACGCCTGAATGAGCCTTCTCAACTGTGCAGTTTGGATTTCAGTGAACAGAAAGGTGTGTGTGTGTGTGTTTTGTCTTGTATGTAGAGTGTACATGTGAAAGACGGTATGCACATGTTATGTTTCTTGAGTAAAATTAGCCCATCAATGATTTTTCAAGTTTAAATTTTGATGTTTCAAATAAATAAATAAAATAACCCAACAAGTGGTGCCAGGCACAACAAGCCCCACCCCTCGCACGTATTGTACCTTATTTTGGAATCAATCCAGCTGATGTCATCATGTCCATGCATGTGCTGATGTCAGTATATCAATTGCCTCTATATATGTGCCAAGTTTGAAGTAAATTGAAACAAAATTGATGTTTTTATAGACATGTGAAATTTCACCCATTATAAGTAAAGGGGAGAAGAATTTATTTTTTAATTCATAAAAAAATTTGAACTTGGACCTACTTTTCCCAAAATGTAACCACATCTATTCTGGGTCACTGGCAATGTATAAACCCAATATGGTATGAATTCAATCAATACTTTTGCTGCTACAGACATGTGAAATTTCACCCATTATTAGTAAATGGGAGAAGAAAAAATAATTTTAAAAATCCATTAAAAAATTTGAATTTTGACCTACTTTTCCCAAAATGTAATACCATCTATTTTGGGTCACTGGCAATCTATAATCCCAATTTGGTATAAATTCAAACAATAGTTTTGCTGCTCCAGACATTTGAAATTTTGCCCATTATAAGTAAATGGAGGAAAAACAGATTAAAAAATTCTAATAAAATTTGAACTTTGACCTACTGCTCCCAAAATGTAATGAGATCTATTTTGGGTCCCTGGCAATCTGTAAACCAAATGTGGTTTGAATTCAACCAACAGTTTTGCTGCTAGAGTGTTAACAAACAAACAAACAAACCGAACCACAAACAACACTCCTTTCCTCCCCTTCGGGGGTGGGGTAATAAAATAAGTCTTATCCCTTTCCAGCTTCTACATCAATTTGAGCCTTATACTAACACTGAAAACCAGTTGAAAGACGTACTTAAATCTTTCAACCGCTTAACAGTACTAATAGTACACCATGAAAACATTTTCACAACTTCTCATGTGCTCAGAAAAACAGTCCAGTTTTTAGCTGTGACCATGCAATTCCCAGCAAAGCCAAGGGACTTTATTTAGCTGAAAAAGGATCACAGAAAAACAAACAAACCAAAAATAAAAAAGAAGCTGAAAAACAGAGCCGTACTGGAACACTTCATCCTTCAGTTTCACCCAAACAATCAAAATCAACACATTTAGAGATATGTGGTTTCTGCTGGACAGGAAGAGCATGAAAAACTAATGTGAATATTAATGGATGGATGGATGGATGGATGGATGGATGGAAGGATAGACAGACAGACAGACAGACAGACAGACAGACAGACAGATAGACAGATAGACAGATAGATAGATAGATAGATAGATAGATAGATAGATAGATAGATAGATAGATAGATAGATAGATAGATAGATAGATAGATAGATAAAGTGGAGTAAAAAGTATGGTCTGTGCCTCTGAGATGCAGTGGAATCTAATCTAATGTAATCCAATCCAATCTAATCCAATCTAATCTAATCTAATTTAATGTATTGTAATCTAATTTAATGTAATATAATGTAATCTGATCTAATGTAGTCCAGTCTAATTTAATGTAATCTAATGTAATGTAATGTAATGTAATATAAAGTAATATGATATAATGATAAAATATAAGATAAAAAAGTGTATTTTATAGTAGCATAAAACTGAAATATTGAATCAAAGCATATTAACTCTATACTGAAATTGAAGTGCGGTAGTACAGCGCTGCAGTAAAAGTACAAGCTATGATAAATACTGTTATGTTCTGCTATTGTGTGAAAATGTATAACTTTTTGATAAGTCACCCTCCACCTGGGTTATATGCATCAATTTACATAGTTAAATCTGACGTGTGACAGTTAGGTCAAGCCTTCCATTATAAAAAAAAGACCTACATAGTCATCCCCATCTGGTTATTGTATGCATTTATCACAACATACTGTCCATATATCATATTCCAGATGGATTTTCTAAGAAACATTCCAGGCTCTAATTGAAGTCAGATGCGTTTTTTTATAAATATTTTTCTATAGGTAGATTTCAGACAAAGAAGGAAAAAAAGTGCAAAGTCTGCTTTCTAAACCCCGTCTGTCGCTGATTCTAAAAACTTTGCTGATTGTGTGTGTGTGTCTTTTTTTGGGGTCTTACTTGTACAGTGGGATATCGGGCTCTTTGCCCTCCGTTCTCAGGGTCAAACAGCACTGCTGCAGCTGAGACTTGGGGTCATTCCAGTCCTGGTTCAGAATGAACTCCTGCAAGACGCAAGCACACACATACCATCAGGCTTCTCTCAGAGCGTCACGAATGTCAGAAATAAAAATCATCTGCGGTTACTCTCCCCCTTCACTTGCTCGTGCTTTTATTTCATTCTGCCTTTGACCCTCTCCTCCTTCTCCTCCCTCTTTTTTTTTTTTTCTTTTGCTTTCACTTATTTGCTCTCTCTGACTGGCTCTACATCTGTGTCTTCACGGTGAGTACAAATCACAGGCTACTTAAGACAAAAGCCAATCCCCGGCCAGAAATAAAGAGCGTCTGGGAGTCTCCCAGGTGTGCAGCCCTGATACATTTCTCTTATCCAAGGGGGACTTCTAAAAGCCCTTCCATTAACAGGGAAGCAGTCTTGTCATAAAAAGGCAGACTTTGAATCCAGAACTGTCTGCTCCTATTAATTTTCTACAAAGAGTGCTTCTGCTTCTGTTGCTCGCGCTCCCCTACTCTCTCGCTTTACTACCCCCTCAGCCCCTCCATCTCTGCTGTTCTTGCTTTTGCGCTTTACTTCCCTTTTTCTCCTTCCCACTTTTTTCGCTCTCTGGGGGGCATCTACACTCCTTCTTTAGCCTAAAGCAGAGAAATTTGGCTGTTTTGAAAAGAGCATAACATACAGGCCAGCTCTAGTACAAACCATTTCAAGTGCATAGATGCATGTATACTCACGCAATCCCTTCTATATGCATAATCACAGAGAGCAGCAAAAAAAAAAAAAAAAAAAAAAAAAGTGAACATAAGGAAAGGAGCATTTATGTCCCTGGTTTTGCTTCTCTATTTCCATCCAAATTGGATGAAGCAGCACAGTGTGCATCGCTGTGGTTTCCAGAAGGCTATGTAAGGAGACGTGCTGGCTGTTTCACAACTTTTCTCTTGGAAGTGGAAATGAGGTGCTCTCTTGCAGCGACCATGATGCAAAGCTCAGCTCCTCCAGAGCTTGGGAATCTCTCTGGAGAGCCACACCAAGACAGCAATTAGCATGGCATATCAGACCACTGCAGCAGCTTCACAAGGAGAGGTCCACGCTGTGTGGGTACTCGTACATGTACACTCGTGCACATGCCTGTTTGTGTAGGAGAGTTTACAACTCACACAGGATAGATAACCCTGTTGTTACACGGACAATATTCCCATTTTGAATACTTATAACCTAAACTGAGAATTGTTATAATTACAGACTCTGAATTAACACTTTACATCAGAGGTGCCACATTCAACCTAATATGATCTCACCTGGTAAAAAAAATAACGGTGAAAAAAGAAAATTACATTATAAAAATGTGTATATGTACAAAGTTTCCATAAAAATGTGAATAACTAAAGAACCTAAAATTTCTTAAGAAAAATAAGAGCAATTTTAACAATATTTTGGGCACGGTCAAGCAGTTACATAGGGTAAAAAAAATAGTTCAGATGATAATGAGTCGGCCTACATTTACCTGGCATATAAGTGTAATACGTGGATGGAAAGGGTATTTTTAGTACTTTGAGGCCACGCAAAGACATTAGTCATTATCAGCCATTTTCACTGTCTGAAATCTTTGTGAAAAACATATCAGTTACATAGGGTAAAAAAAAAAACTACTTTAAAATTGGCAATTTTTCAGCATGTCAAAAGTTCATGTTTTTTATTCTAAGTTGCCAAAATCAACATTACCATAGTGCAGTGTTTTTCAACTTTGGGGTCGCCTGGAATTCAAATGGGGTCGCCTGAAATTTTTTAGTAATTGATAAAAAAAACCCAACAACTTACTAATAAAAAATACATGAGTTGAGAGAGACAATCCCAATCCATAAAAGACATGATAAACTGTGAAGCTGAAACTGAAGCACTGTGGTGGTACTGTTTATCTTTCAAATGTTCATTGTGGTCGGTTTCAGATGCTGCAGCTCTTTCATAATTCATAGTTTGAGTTCTTGTTTGTTCAGTATTAATTGTCAGCCTTGTAAATCCAAGCTGGACTGACTGTACATATCCTGACCAAGGAAAATCAAATTCTCACTTTGTGCAGTAATCTACACCTGGCTTTTCTGCCTCCATCCATAATACTATACATTATATAGACTAAATGTCGTCTAAAATTAACGTTTCTTTGCAACATAGTATAGCAAACTATTACATGATCAAAAACAAATTAATTTTAGCAAAAAAAAGTCTACGTTTTGAATGTCTGGGGTCGCCACAAATTTGGCCTGTCCTTTACATGGATGCTAAATGGAATGATCCAATGAGATGTCTAAATGCTCCAAAACCTTTCTTTTTTTTAAATTTTTTTTTTTTTTTAAATGTGCAACGTGGTTCCATCTGATGTGAAGACATTTTACCTGCTAGAAAATATAATTTTTTTTAAAAAAAGACAGCGAAGGAGAACGAGGAGGAAAAAGTGGCTTTCGATTTTCAGATGTTTCCTTGAACAACTCATTGTTTTCAGTTTTTTGACCACTGAGGCATTGAGTAACGGCTTCAATAATTAAAGGTCTCCTACAAAAAAAAAAAAAAAAAAAAAAAAAAAAAGTTTCAAACCATAGATCAGCTATGACTTTCTGTCCTTCCTGGAAACTCACCACATATCCTCATGCGAATAGAAACAATCTATGTATTTCAATTAGACGGAAACAACTGAACTGAACCTATAGTATAAGGATAAAATAAATGGCTATTGAAGCTAAATTTACACAATTTTGAATTCAATAAATTTAGTTACTTCAACTTAATTTTGCATAGAAATGTTTAAAAAAAAATCATGTTAGTAGTACTAGCATAATTCAGTCTGACAATTAGAGGTTTGTTGGATATTCTTAGATTAAACTCTCATTAGCATTACTTACAAAGATGAATGCAAATTGTTACCTCAGTGTTTCAGAGCCAGTATATTTTCTTTTTAGAGTGTACATGGATTATACAAATGTTTCACACAATGTTTAAGTGCAATAGCCCGGTTATTCAGTCACCTTTCAATTCAGTTGTGTTGTTATGAATATTATGAGCATCTCTTTCATTAGAATGACACAATATAATATGTATATGCATAAACAGTTCATGGTTTCTACTTGAGCCACTTCAGATTTCCATAGCAGTGGTGGCGAAAATAACTCCTACAATAATTCAGTACGTTTCCTATAATTATGTGTTTTACTATTTTATCATATTTATTATCTAGATTGAGAAAACCCCTCGCAGAACAAATTATACACTGTGCATAAAGCATTTTAGTACTATTATTTTACCTCTGAAAAGACCCTTTGCTACTTTTGTGTCAGTTCTCAAATGAATTTTTCTCTCTATTTAACCTTTCGTATGTGATTTAGGACCGTTTATTATACTATTATCCTCTGCGTTTTGCATTTTTTTGAGTGAAAATCTGGTATTTTTCTATATTTAATTCACTGATCATGTAGATGTTCAAAGCTTAGATTAAAGTTGAGGGTTATTATATCAAAATCAAAGAAAATGGAAGAAAAAAGGACTTTTTCAGTGAAGATATTAATAACTGAACATAAAAATAAGTGTCTCCATCCACTGTCATTGATCCAACTCCATGGGTTTTACTGGTGAATCAATGTTGTAGAAGATGACGGTGTTTCCATGGAAACTACGGAGCCTCTGAATGTCCAAATGGGTCATATCTGATGACCATGAAAAGATGACAAACTGCATTTTACGCCAGTTATTTACATGTATTGATAGGATTAATGGATCAACAGGTATTAAACAGTTTAGATCAGTAGATGGTTCTGGTCACTGGTGGATGTTTGGGTCTTTATGGGTTAAGGTTGGTATAACGGTCCTGAAACATGTTTTAAACTGGTCAATCTGTCTTGAATGTAAGGAATTTCCAGTGAGGTTGTGTAAACTGATAGGGTGGAGGTCGGATTGGATCTATTGCTTCTCATTGAGGAGGTCTGTGTATTCAATATACGTTAGAAGTGATGGCTATTAGATTCAGGTGCGGGCAACGTTTTAGTTAAGGGGACATTTTTGTTTATGAAATCATAAGCTTAAAGGTCGGCAGTTTATTACGGACTATTACTGCAGATTCCAGTAGCACTAGAGCGGAAGAGGTCAGAACATATTCATAGATCAGAACAATGGGCTCATATGTCTCTTAGTTTTATCTTATGCTGTTGCAGCCTTGACCTCAGACATGAATCTGAGCCATTTAATTGTCGCGTACAGGAAGGTGACTCCACATTATAACCACATAATTAGAATTACACACAATATTTTTGCACACTTATGATGTATATTTCTTTTATCATATTGATAATATATTGTCTAGCACATTTTGTACAAATTGCTGTTTTAATATTTATATTTGATATATATGTGTTCAGAGTTATATATATATATATATATATATTTGTATATTTAGAGCTTTATAAGTATATATTCATATATTTCTCTTTTTCAGTTGTATTGATAATTTCTTTTCTTCTATTTTTTATTGTACTTCAAAGGAACAACTGTAACACCCACTAACTTCCCCTTAATAATTAACCCTAAAGACCCAGTGTTAAATTTCTGGCAGTTCCCAAATACATTTTTCTTTATATTTAAGCATATTTTAAGTGATTTACCACCATTTATGATAATATTATTCTCTGTATTTTGCATTTTTTTCCAGTGTAAATCATGTATTTTTCTATATTTAATTCACTGATCATATACATGTTCATGAAAATTCAGAGTAAATTCAAAGGTTATTACATCAAAACAGAGAAAAGCTGAAGAAAAAGGGACTTTTTCAACAAAATATATATCACTAACTGATTAAAACAAAGTGTGTCCATCCACTGTCACTGATCCAACTCCATGGGTTTTACTGGTGAATCAATGTTGTAGAAGATGACGGTATTTCCACGGTAACTACAGAGCCTCTGAACGTCCAAATGGGTCATATCTGGTGACCACGAAAAGACAACAAACTGCATTTTCCACCAGTTATTTACATGTATTGATAGAATTATTGGCTCAACAGGTATTAAACAGTTTAAATCAGTGGATGGTTCTGGTCGCTGGTGGCTGTTAGTGTCTTTATGGGTTAATAAAGTATTCTCATTCTAAGTACGTGATCATTTGTGTTATTCTCTACAGCAGGTTTACTAAAGGGAAATGCAAAACAGTTTGTCTGCTTAAATGTGGACAGTTCAATGACGCCTGAAAACACAATCCCTCCCCTCTACACATCTGGCCAGTTTTGATAGAAACATGCTCAATTTATCCAGCCATAAGAAGTGGAGCCTATCACCAGCACAAACACCTCTCAGATCAATAGAAAAACACTGAAGACCAACATTAACAACCCATGAAACGCGTCCCGACACAGCTGCGATTCCCATTAAAGGTGACTAAAATAGGGAGCCGCCAATATGAGAGACATTCAAGAGCCGAGCACCACTTCAAGCCTTGTGTCAATGGCAGCGCCATTAGAGCCCGGCCATTAGCTCCTTCCCTCCCCTTCCTCCTCCTCCTCCTCATCAGCTGCCTGGTTCTTTCTCTCGGCAGTGCCTGGCTCAGCTACTCATTGATCGGACTCCAAGTGGTGAATGTCTATCAATAGGAGCTCACCTTCAACCGGGGGAAAAAGCAGACGTTCATGAAGGTGTGCACAAACTCCAGATCTTTATCAATGTAGAGGGCTGCGATGAAAGCTGCAGAGAGAGAGAGAGAGAGAGGAAAGAGGAAGCATTTATAAAAAGTGGGTGATGGTTGGCATCTTCTGCTGGCTCTCGTCCTGGATGTAAGGTATATAGAGCATTTAAACCGGTGCAAAAATGTCATGTAATGCACAGGTGTCAAACATCCGGCCTGCCAAAGGGTCCAATCCGGCCCATGGGATGAAATTTTGAAACACAAAAATTATACTTAAAGTATTAACAATTAAGGGCTTTAAAATTATTTTACTTCAGGGACCACATACCGACCAACTGGATCTCAAGTGGCTCTTGTTTTAGTTAAAAAAAAAAAGGAAAATTACATGAAAAACTTTACATTTACAAACCAAAACATGAACAAGTGGTGCCAGGCACAACAAACCCCGCCCCTAACATGTATTGTAGCTTATTTTGGCATCGATCCAGCTGATGTCATCATGTCTATGCTTGTGCTGATGTCAGCAGATCGATTGCCTCGATATAAGTGCCAAGTTTGACGTAAACTGAAACAAAATTGATGTTTTCACAGACATGTGAAATTTCGCCCATTATAAGTAAATGGGAGAAAAAAAAGATTTAAAAAATTTGTTAAAAATTTGAACTTCGATCTACTTTTCCCAAAACATTTTGACATCTATTCTGGATCACTGGCAATCTATAAACCCAATTTGGTATGAATTCAACTAATAGTTCTGCTGCTACAGACATTTGAAATTTTGCCCATTATAAGTAAATGGGAAAAAAAAAATTAAATTCATTAAAAATGTGAACTTTGACCTACAGTACTTTTCCATAAACATATTCAGATCTCTTCTGGGTCACTGACAATCTATAAACCCAATCTGGTATGAATCCAGCCAACAGTTGCGCTGCTAAAATGTTAACAAACAAACAAACAAACAAACACAGTGAACCAAAAACAATACCCCGTGCCTCCCTTTTGGGGGGGGGGGGGGGGGTAATAACCTGAACAAATATGAGCAACCTGAAATGTCATAAATGATGACAACTCCAAATTTTTCTGTTGTTTTTTTTTAAGTGTGAAAAAATTATGATGAAAATAATTACATTCACAAATGAGGCTTACACTGTTGGAAGCTGACAGCAAGAATCTATCCCCAAAATCCCCCCAATCCTCTGCTCCCCCAAGTATTTGGAAAAAACACACCCCCTGGTGTCAAAATATGACATCATGTAAACTCAAAGTAGTGGCATGAAGAAAAAGAATTGTTAGGCAATCGATATGAACTCAATTTGAGCTACACTGACCTGATAGTGACAGAATAATGGTAAGAGAACCAATTTTTCCACCTAGTGAATGAAAATGACACCATATGAACTCTGGATGGTAGACAGAAAATTGACATTGGACAGTAAGACAATCAATATGAACCAAATTTTTTCTCAGTCGGCCTATTATTGTTTGATTTCTGTCCAAAAAATGGATTTTCAACTAAGGTGCCCCCATTTGGATGACTTATAATACTCAGAGAAGCTGAAATCGATAGGGTTCTTCCACTAGGGGTCCCCTATGTTGGTTATCAAGGGAGAAGAAATCCAACCAAATATGTCCTAGTTATCGTGTTCACACCAAGGATATCTGGTGGGGGCATTCGGGGTAAAACCATCATATCCTCGAAAGTCGATTTCGGGGATATAACTGTCCTTTCATAAATGGTGTGAATAATCTAAACCACAATGAACAACCTGAAATATTTTCAGAAAAATAAGTGTAGTTTTACCAATATTCTGCCTGTTACTGAAAGTTTTATGTATTTGTAGATCCACTGGGGTTTGTAAGCTGTGATGCACATGTATAAATGATAAACTGAGGCAGAATATTATTAAATTTACACTTTTTTTCTTAACAATTTTCAAGTTGTTCATATTTTTTTATGTAATGTTCAAGTATAGTTTGTATTGTGAACATTTTCATATCAATACCAGACAGGGGAAATTAAAAAAAAATAAAAATATGGGGCCCCTTTTTGGATGAAGTACGGAATAGAGAACTGAGCAGATCCGACTGCAGTCTTGGGTATTCCTATAATAACTAAAGGGATTGATATTCTGATACCACAATGTATTACAGTAAATTTTTTATTGTCCTGGCCTAGGCTGTATCTCACCTGGAAAGATTTAAAATGTAACAACATATCCTGACAGTACTCTTTTTTTGTTGTATTTTTTTGTTTGTTTAGTTTTTTTAATTTGATTTTCATATTGTTATTGATCTAATTTCTTATAATTTCCACCTGGTGTATCACTGTAAAATGTTTAATGGGTGAAAAGAAAGAAAAACGATAAAAAGTGAGTTACAAAAAAAAAACAACCAAAAAACATTTTCATATTGTTCTTATTTGTTGTTGTTTTTAACTGTACAACTTTTTATGTTTTTAATCTATTCTTGTTTGTATTTTATTCTTTTATCCAGGTTTTACCTATTCTTCTGTATTTTTATTTATTTATTTTTAATCTATTCTTGTATTTTACTCTGTTTTTTTTTTTTTTTTTTTTTTTTTTTTAATTTCCTGTACAGCACTTTGGTCCCCTGTGGTTGTTTTAAAGTGATTTACAAATAAGGTTGGATTGGATATTGGAATATTACTTTTTTCACCCTAAAACACGGAGAAAACTTTAGAGTTAACATTACTGATACGTTCTTATCTTATTATTTTTTATCTTTTTTAAAATTATTATTATTATTATTATTATTATTATTATTATTATTATTTATAGTATTTTACTAGTCCGGCCCACCTGAGATCATTTTAGGCTTTATGTGGCCCCGAAACTAAAATGCGAAATAAACGGTTCTGTAGCTGCATGTTTTTTCCATCAAAGCAGAGTAACAATAATTTTACTTGCACCTCATTTGCATATTTTGACCTTAGTTTTCAGATAATGATTTTACACAGTGAATAATATAACATGCTATTAAAGTACAATACATTGAGATTCGGTGGTTTACAAGCTTTTCTTAATCTCTTCATTCTACTTTCTTATAAAAAAACTGTGCATGTTTGGGCAGATTTCTAGACATACAGCAATTAAGTAACACCAAGCGACAACCTCTGGAGCAATGAAACAATTAAGGAAGTGTCAAAAAAAGATGAGGTAAACTGAATACCCACTGGGGGCTGGCTCCGACCCCTCAGACCAGGGGTGTCAAACTCATTTTAGTTCAAGGGTCACATACAGCCTAATATGATCTAAAGTGGGCTGAAGCAGTAAAATAATATAAATAATAAGGATAAGAACATTTGAGTGAAAAAAGTAAATTCTGTAATGAAAATGTTTACATCTACGAATTGTACTTGAACATAACATGAACAAATATGAACAATGTGAACATTTTTTTAGTAAAATAAGTGCAATGTTAACACTATTACGCCTTAGTTTATCATTTATACCTGTGAATCACAACTTAGAGATCACAGTGGGTCGACAAATATACAAAATATGAAATAACAAGCAGAATATTATTAAAAGTCCACATACTTCTCTTAAGAATTTTCAGATATTCACATTTTTTTGGAAAAGGCTAGTCTGTAAATATCAAGATTTTTGTGTAATTTTACTTTTTTTTTTTTTTACACTAAAACAGAGACAAATTTACAGTTTTCATTATTTATAAGTTATTATGATTGCATTTTACTGGCCTGATCCATTTTAGATTGAATTGACCTAAAATGATTTCAACATCCTTGATTACACTGGTCAACAACAAATTTATTGTTTAAGTTTTTTTGAGCTGATTTAGGATAATTTTGGTGTGCTGAATCCAAAAATCACATTAATTTTGCTCAATCAGGTCAACTTTCTGAACTCTGCTACATATTGGCTTTTTAACATTTTTGCTTACATTTATGGGCATTTTCACATCATATGATACAAAATAATTTCATATTTCTTGCAATAAACGAGTTCTGAAGATTTTACTTTTGCCAATTTATGATTGTTTTTTTAATATTACAGGTGAATGAAATGGCTTCGACTAGAAGATCTTGCAAAAATAAGCCTGACGTATTCTGCTACATCTGCGGTGAATACACCATTGTACCTAACAGGAATCAAGTCACAAGTTTCATAAAGTGTGCTTACCAATCTTATTTTGGTATTAAACTTGGTGACCAAGATAAAGTTTGGGCGCCACACATGGTATGCAAGTATCAGGGACGCTGGGATGCAGTCATGATGGCTGATTACTGCTGGACTCTGAAGAGAGACATCCCTGCTGCCGAGCATTCGAGGGGTTCGAAGAAACGAAAGTTCATGCCCTGAATTTTGCACAATGACGATTTAATGTTCAATTTACCTTTATCAATATCTATTATTCAATTTACAGGAATTAAAGTTTGTAACACTTAATAAATACATCCTGTTAGAAAATGATTTTTTTTCTCTTAAAACCTGTTTTGGGTGAGAACTATATAAAAAAATCAACTGATAAAGTCACAAAAATGTAATCAATTTTGTGAGAAGATCAAATTTTTCAAAACCAAATTAGCAAAAAAAAACGACCTGATTGAGAAAAACAGATGTCATTTTTGGATTTAGCGGTGCAAAATGGTCCTAATTCAGTTGAAAAAACCTAGACAACTAACATTTTTTTGTAACCCACTGTTATTAATATCTTCAGTCTAATTTCTGCATTTCACAAATTCATCCCAGGGGCCGGATTGAACCATTTGGCGGGCTGAATTCAGCCCCTGGGCCACAAGTTTGACACCTGTGCCTTAGACCACCATGTTAAAATGGTCATCTTTACAGGTGAAATGAGTGTTTACAGCCTAGTTTTGGTCCCTTCATCATTGGCCTTCACAAACCGAGTGACAAAGATAATGTAAAAACTATCTATACTTGACACTAATAGGACGTTTATGCGCTACATGTATTGCCATATACCGATAGCTCATAAAAAAAAAAAAAAACAAACAGTAGTAGAAAGAACAGGACAGTAAGGAGAGAATAGAGAGGGGCTTACATACTACACAGACCAGAACCAGGACTTGAACCATTATATCAGCTTTCACGAATGGAAACACTGACTTTGAGGGAAAATCCTGGCTCCAAAGAAAAAAATAAAACCTAGATTCTCCCCTAGATATTTCAGCTCCGCATTCATTGATTTATTGACTGAGCGATTTAATGTTCAGATCAACCATTATGTGGTCTCTAATGAAGGTAGTTTATGTCAAAGGTGCAGAGTGAGTTTTCAGAGCCGATTAATTAAAAGCCAAATTATCGGTATTATACAGTTGTGGAAAAAAATATTTGACCACTGTGGTTTTCTTCAATTTCTTGTTTATTTTAATGCCCGGTACAACTAAAGGTAAATTTGTTTGGACAAATATAATAACAACAAAAATAGCTAATAAGAGTTTAATTTAAGAGCTGATATCTATCCATTTTCCATGGTTTTCTTGATAATAACCAAAATCACTTCAGTTCTTACATAAATATCTATGGCAATGTACTGACAAAAACAGTGCTTTTAGGCATTCCACGTTTTTTTCTGTCTGTTTTAGTGACATGATCCACACAGGAGTTAGTACTTGATTGCATAACCATTATTTTCAATGACTTTTGATGGTTTGATAATTTTTTCCATGACTGTATCAGCCTTTAAAAATGAGTGAACCTCAAGTCGTTAACAGTTTCAAGTAGCGGTCACTCTAAATATCTGATGATTTAATTTTGATAAATGTTCAAATCATCCAAAATGAAAAAAAAGAGAGAAAATGGCCATTAACGCTTTATCAGGAAAGTGACTATTTTTTGGTAATTTCCGCAAACATTAAATACGTGGCCAATCCCGTGCCTCAGTGAGGTTAAGAAGCATGTTGGAGAGATTTGATAGAAATTTTGAAGCTGTAAATAGTGAATATGAGTGATTTTTGTCAGTGTATGACCTTATAACAGTTGTTTTATTGCATGTTAACTTTTTAGCAAGTGCTGCTCAGATGTTTTATGGCAATAGGAGGTAGATCATGATGTCCACTAACACACTGAGGTTGAAATTTTGAATTTCAGAGTATTTCAATGAGTGCCATATAAAGGGTTTTAAGAGAAAGCATCGCATTAAAGCAGTGGTTCCCAACCTTTTTTGGCTCTTAACCCCTTTTAACATCACAAATTTCTAGCAAACCCAGACATTCAAAACAGAGACTTTTTTTTTTTTGGCTAAAATTTAGTTGTTTTTGATCATGTAATAGTTTGCTATACTATGTTGCAAATAAACATTAATTTTAGACAACATTTAGGCTATTTAATGTATATAATTCACCTTTTTGGTGTATTAGTGGGGCCAGGCAGGCGAAGAAATCTTTCCATTCTCTGTTTGGTTCCTTTTTTTCTGACTGTGACTGTTTTCGGGCAGGTTGAAGCGTAGTAACACACATGGTCACATGATCAGGCCAATGAAGATATGTCCTCTCAGATATTATATGCTGCATTTTATTTGAACTTGATTTTTATTAGGAAAAGTGTGTGGTGTTTTAATTATAATGAAATATATATTGAATTATTAAAACATTTTTATGAGTAATTTTTTTATTTTTTTTTTAAATAAAGGAAGGTCATCGATTTTTTGGCGGATCAATCACCTCTCTTCATAATTTCTTTTTTCTTTTTATCAATTACTAGAAATTTCAGGCGAACCCAAGGTTTGAAAAACACTGCATTAAAGCTTTATTTCTTCTTATTTCCTCTCATATTAATCATATGTCGAGCCCATTTTAATACATCCGATATGAAATAGTTCTAGTTAGCTACACCTCCGACAGCTCCAAAAATATAGCGCCAAAGCTTCATTATAAATTATTAAAAGGTGTCATGTATGATAACACTGGGTTACAAAAATTGTTTTTTTGCAAGTTGTCTAGGTTTTTTCAGCTGAATTAGGATCATTTTGCACCGCTAAATCCAAAAATGACATCTGTTTTTCTCAATCAGGTCAGGTTTTTTTTGCTAATTTGATTTTGAAAAATTTGATCTTCTCACAAAATTGATTACATTTTTGTGACTTTATCAGTTGATTTTTTTATATAGTTCTAACCCAAAAGAGGTTTTAAGAGAAAAAAAATCATTTTCTAACAGGATGTATTTATTAAACTTCAGAGAACTCTTCTTGCATTTGGTCCACTGACGCAGATACTCGGTGCATGACTTGCATACCATGTGTGGCGCCCAAACTTTATCTTGGTCACCAAGTTTAATACCAAAATAAGATTGGTAAGCACACTTTATGAAACTTGTGACTTGATTCCTGTTAGGTACAATGGTGTATTCACCGCAGATGTAGCAGAATACGTCAGGCTTATTTTTGCAAGATCTTCTAGTCGAAGCCATTTCATTCACCTGTAATATTAAAAAAAACAATCATAAATTGGCAAAAGTAAAATCTTCAGAACTCGTTTATTGCAAGAAATATGAAATTATTTTGTATCATATGATGTGAAAATGCCCATAAATGTAAGCAAAAATGTTAAAAAGCCAATATGTAGCATAGTTCAGAAAGCTGACCTGATTGAGCAAAATTAATGTGATTTTTGGATTCAGTACACCAACATTATCCTAAATCAGCTCAAAACACCTTAAACAATAAATTTGTTGTTGACCAGTGTAATATAGCAGCCAGAGGGGCTAAACCACGGGTGTCAAACGTGTGGCCCGGGGGCCAAATCCGGCCCACCAAAGGGTCCAGTCTGGCCCTTGGGATGAATTTGTGAAATGCAAAAATTACACTGAAGATATTAACAATCCTTTTAGTTCAGGTTCCACATTCAGGCAAATTCAATCTCAGGAGGGCAGGACCAGTAAAATACTACCGTAATAACATAGAAATAATGACAACTCCAAATTTTTCTCTTTGGAAATGTAAATATTTTCATGTATTTAGCATAATATTGTTAAAATTGCACTTATTTATTCAGTTTGTTCATGTTACTCACATCTTTTGAAAGGATAGTTTGTAGATATAAACCTTTTCATAATGTAAATTTACTTTTTTCGCTCTAAAAGTTTGGAGTTGACATTATTTATATATTATTATGTTATTATTTTACTGGTTCGGCCCACTGCAGATCAAATTTAGCTGAATGTGGCCCCTGAACTAAAATGAGTTTGACATCCCTGGGCTAAACCAATACTTACTTACTTTTATATTTTACTGCAAATACACTTTCACTAAAGCAGATTTTTTTTTTTATTTGTAATGCAGTATTCTTACTTTCATGGTTATATAAGATTGAAGTGTAATGAATGGAGAGTTACAGGGTGGTCTGAGTGAAGTGAAAATGATATAAAAGTGCTGAGTGTCATCTTCATCTTGTGGCCATCCCTTTGTTTTCCTCTTCCATTAGCCGGTGCTGCATTCACTCATCTCAGTGACTAAGACAGTGGGACATGAGAAAGGAATAATAGGTAATATTTCAGGGGTCCAGTGAGGGCCCGCTGTTGCTGCAGGGCACGGCTGTTCATATGCCGAAGAGCTGCACTCATTTTCAGCTCTGACCCTCGTCCTCTTCCAGTACCATCAACTCTGCTCTGCCCCGCACCACGAAGAATAATTTGAAAGGCAAATGATATGAAGGCCTGTATTGTCTTTACCCTGGTGTGTTTGCGGATGTATGTGTGAGTCATGCATTAAGGTTTGCCAATTTAATGGCTCCCTAGAACCCATTTGATTTGTTTTTTTTCCCACTTTTGCTTCATTTTTGCCAGTCTGGAATGATCTATTCCCATTGGACTACAGTCAGTTTTACTATTAGCTCCCTCTGTTGGGCTAGTGTAAACTGCCCTGGGTTTCCTCCAAAAAAAAAAAAAAAAAATCAGTCTGCCTCTGTTGAATTTTAATAAACACAGGCACTGATGTGAAGAATATTTTATTATCAATGAAAGCATTTTTAATATACTTGTGTAAGAGTGGTTCCTGTGCTCTTTGGATGGGATACATCCAGGCAAACAAATGTAAGAAAACGCTAAGGCATAGTTGTACAAAACCCAATTAAAGGGGTCATATTTTGCTAAACCCACTTTTATCAGTCTTTGGTTCATTTATTTGTGTATTTGTGGATGCTAAGAGTTCAAACAGTTTGAATTTGAACCCTCCAGGTGCTGCAAAGCTATCTTTATATTAATTTTGGCAAAAATCAAGTGGATTTCTACAACCTGTTTCAATTCCTGCTTAAATTGTTACATTTTATAACTAGTTTGCAAATATAAGGTCAAGACTTCTGACGCACATTTCTCAGAGTACGACATAATTGTTTGTCAGCAGCAGTGGTTGTAGTAAAAACTGAAAATATGACCAAACTTTGAGCCGATTACCTAAAATATTGAGTTGTTGGATGTATTAACGAACACAAGCAGCTGAACGGGACAGAGAAGCATGGTCAACAACGTGGAAGGGGGTGGGGTCATGTGCATTTAAAGGGCTAGCGCTCAAAACGACCTTTCTGGTGTCATTACTCAGAAATAGGGTTGAAGATGGACCTGTGGAATTCAGACCCAAGCATAGCATTTACAGTTTATGTAGACCACAGGGAAATGTTTTAAAATGCAAAATATCACTTCTTTAAAAAGACTAATGCCAGAATGTAAGTTTGATGCATTTGGTTTAATATTACCTCGTCTTACCATATCTCTGTTCATAAATCTATTTGTACTTAAATGTCATTTTGCACCCTCTCATTCTGAATATTACAGCTTGTTCTGCACCGTACCATTTTATTGTGGCTCATTACAGTTATTATCCATGTTTTTTAATTAGATCTTTTTTATACCTCTAATTCTTTATTTATAGTGTTTGCTATTGTGTTGTATTTCTTTTTTACTCTTGTATTCTATTTTCATTGTTTGTCATGCTGGTGTTACACTGTAATTTCCCAGTTTGGGTTAAATAAAGAACATCTATCTACCTATCAAATGTTAATAAACACATTTTAATTAAGTGTTAAGTGTTTTCTTGGATGTTTAGCACTTTTTTTTTTGTTCGTTCAGTCATTTTCACTGCTTACTCTTATCAACCAGAAAGAATAGTACTATATATTATTAATTGTGAGAGATCGAGGCAGCTTTAGTTGGTGGAGCTTCAAGAAAAGCTAAATCACTGCTGCTGTTATATGAAGCATAGAAAGCTTCTTCCAGTGTCTTTAGCGGTGAAGTGACTGTGTTTGACATCTAACACAAAGGGAACAAAAAAATCAATAATGGCACTTCATGCTGCCATCTTAAACTGCACATTCTGGAGAGACATACAAGAAAAACGGATAAGTAGAGAGAACTACGAAGGCCTTTAAAGGTTTCTTTTCTTTTTGTTTCATATTTCTGCAAATGAATGGAACAGCCGTGAACATACACTCTAAAAGGTCAGCCAGAGTCTTGGTCCGTAAGGCGACGGGTCGCTTGGTTTTGTCGTTGGTGATGGCGAATTCCTGCATGCCCAGCTCCTCGGCCACTTTGGCCTGCGTGCGGTTGTTGACCAGCGAACTGCGAAGAAGCTGAGGACACAAACAAACAGAGCGTCACATGTCTGTGTCCAGCTGTCAGAGATGCACAAAGAAGAAATGGCAGAAAGACAGTGATAGTCAGTGGAGGAGAAGTGACTCTGAATGTGTAATTCAACACATCCCCCATATCGCCGGATATCAAAATGAAACTAACTAGTAATCTACCGAGCATAATAAAAACCAAGCACTATCCAAATAAATATTATGTGGATATGAAAATAGTCACAGCAAGCGGTAAATTATACTAAAATGGACTCAACTGGCAAAACACATTAACAAATACAATGTGATAAAAGAGGACTGGAAACATTTCAGACTGAAAATTCACTGTCGTACAATACAAAACTTGAGCTCCAGATAAAGAAAAGGTCCATTTGAGGATAATTTGAGGCTCCAGCCATCTGACACCGCAAAGAAATCAGCCACAGCTTCAGTGTTTTTGAGTTTTTTGTTATTCTCACTCCACTGCACATCAGTATGGAAACACTGTCTGGGGAAAATAAAAAAGACTGAATTTTAAACCAACAAGATTGTAACTTAGGAAGATTCCCACTTGATTTGTCCAAGTCACACAGTTAAAACTTTATGCTGTGTTCAGATACACTTTTCAACCACTTCTTTTTTTTTTTTTTTGCGCAGAATGCAGACTGTGGAAGATCACACACAGCTATTGTGTGCAGTGTTAGACTCTGGAGACCCTGCATTTTGTCATAAGTCTTCATATAAGCTTCATGGCTCATTTTATCCCTTTTGTATTGATGAAACCTGAAGTAAGTGAAACTTGGACGTACATTTATATACCTTTTAGTGTGTATTTGTATTGCTAATAAGTATGTTTAAGTCTTGTTAGCTTTCGCGTGTTCAATCCTTGAATCGCTTGCATGGAAACACAGAAGTACACAAAAACATCAAAATACACCCCATGTGGAATAATTCATCAAAGCCAGAAATGGTAATGCAGAGTAAATGTTTCCGGGAGATTGCACGTTGCTCTGTTAAATATTACATTGTGACTCGGGGCTTGGCGGATGACAACATGTTAGACTGGGTAAGGTACATTTACGTCTCTAAAAGGAAAAACACAAACATGTTAAATATAGCTACAAGATGCGGAAAAGAGCAAATGGAATGAAATATGACTGTATGAATCCGTCTTGCTGCGATGTGTCCTCTTTAATAGCACACGCAATCGCAATTGGAGATGCGGCACTAGTTGAATGAGCACTTTTTCCATTTCAGATGTAGCCCATCTTGACATTGCCGCAGCTCTCACTCCCTCAAAGCTTTTACACGAGTGACGTCACGGCTTCCGTCTATAAGGAATATCCAGAAATACGACTTCAGTGGTTGAAATTCAGTTTTAGACCAGTTCAATCCATTTTGCCTGGAGAAGGCAAGGATGTTCTGTGGAGAAATGCTGATGCTCGAATAAAAAGAAGGCGTTAAAACCATCCGTCGCTGACAGAAAAATGTCAGAAAATGGACTTGCATGTTCAAAGTGTGATCATTTGCTTTGTACCTGTGTTACAGTTAGAGCATGTTCACGCACACACACACACACACACACACACTCTCTCTGTCAACTTTATTCTGCAGACTCTTGACAGCTCCGGCAAAATGTGCCGACAAAGATGTGTTATTGAAAACCACTGAACAATTCTGTCTCGTGACAATACCCATCACACGGAGTACAGTAAACATACGGGCGGTGCGTGTGTGTGTGTGTGTGTGGTGGGGAGTGGAAAGAGAGTTATTTTGCGGAAACAACCAAAGAGGAAGAAGGTGAATACCTGGTTGGCACTCGGAGATTCAAAGATTGATGGGAAGGAAGGAAGGGAAAAAATAAATCACCCACACACAAAAACACAGAAGCACAGCTGTAACTTCATTTCAGGTAAAACGATGGAAGACGAGGGGAGGAAAAAAAAAAGGCGTAAAAACCCCACAAAACACAGGTGCAGATGTAGACGTAACAAGGATATGCCTGTGGGTGGGAAAAGAGCCTGATGACACATGATTAATGCGATATTATCTTACTGTTAAATGTCCTTCATGGTGGTCAGGGAAGTGGATGAAGAGGTACTCTGTGGCTACTAGCTGCATTATCGAGTCTCCCAGGAACTCCATGCGCTGGTTGTGGCCCCTGAACAAGAGCGAGGACGAAAAAAGAGAGAGAGACGGAATGAAATGAGGGAGAGCAAAATAGTAATAAAGCGGCGGCACATAAGGAGGCAATGAAATTATAGAGCAGGGTTGGCACGATTAAAACCAGAAAGAGACATGGAAATGCTCTATGATGAGGAAAAATATCCATTTCAGTCAAAAAAAAAAAAAAAAAAAAAAACATTCAACAACATTGTTAAAATTGTAAAATTGACATATTCTTCCCTACATGCCACTCAGTCTGTACTAGTCAAATCAAGTTTATTTATAAAGCACTTTAAAAACAACACAGTTGGCCAAAATGCTGTACACTGACACAAAAACAAATAAAATACATGAAAGAATTAATAAAAACAATAAAAGCAAATATACATTAAAACAATATAAGCCAACTGCTCACACTGAGTTAAAAGCCAAAGGGAAAAATATGTTTTAATATGCTTAGGATTTTAAAAAATAAAGATGTTTCCCACGTCCCTAATCTATTCTTATTAAAATCATTGTGCACTGTTCACACATTTTCACATCATTTTGATAAAAGTTGCATGCTACACCACAATTGTTTAAGATAAGATAAAATAAAAAAAAGATAAAATAAGGCAAGATAAGATTTCATTTATCCCACGTGGGGAAATATTTATGACTAATTATTATGACAAGCATCTTTGTGTGTCCAAAAAAGTGTATATAAGCGTGATGTATTATTATTATTATTATTATTATTATTATTATTATTATTATTGTTATTAATTAACTCTTAAAGTCCTAGAACTATTTCTGTGGTGACTTTCATTTAGCACCTTTTTTTTTAAAACTCTATGAAAGTTTTTTTAACAGATACAAAAACAAAAAACAGAACAAACAGGCCGTGAGGTCAAGGGGTTACAAAGATCGCACTGTTTGGACAAACACAATTTTTACACTTTGTCTCACAGGTTATGTAAACGTGCCATTTTCCCCAACGTTCTTCACCCAGTTCTTTCTGCAGTTGAATTGTGTAGGTCATCTGTTCTAGTTTTACAATACTGGTAAAGGCCATCATCAGTGGACATTCTCTCTTTAGCCAGTATTTTGTAATGGTCTTCTTACTCACTGCCAGTAAGACCTTGAGAAGGAAGGCATCATTCTTCTTAAGACCATCAGGTTCATGGCTAAGAAATTTAGCACCATTTATGATAATATTACCCTCTGCATTTTGCATTTATCAGTGAAAATCATGTATTTTCCTACATTTCATTACTCATCATGAGGTTTTCATTACAGCAAAAAGGCTATATTATATCTATATCTACAGGGTGGGGAAGCAAAATTTACAATAGTTTGAGGCAGGGATTGAAAGACAGTGTATGACCAATTAGTTTATTAAAAGTCATGAGAATTTAAATCTTCAAATCATATTTTACTGCATTTCTAAGAGTCTTGTTGTCTACCTCAAGTTCGATTGCCATTTTTCTCATGGATTTGGTTGGATCCTTTAGGATTTTGGATTTGAGAGCTTTAATAAAAGCTTTGGTACATTTTTTGTTGCTTCCTCCACTTCCAGACTTTCTCGTAATAGTTTTGTTCATAGTCATTCTCTTCTTTCCATTATAAACAGTCTTTATGGACAATCCAACTATTTTTGAAATCTCCTTTGGTGTGACGAGTGCATTCAGCAAATCACACACTCTTTGACGTTTGCTTTCCTGATTACTCATATGGGCAAAAGTTTCTGAAAAGGTATGGATAATAGTGTTAGGTATGATTATGACATCAATATATGTTTGGCTTCAAAACAATTGATGTAGTGCCTGCTGAGAAAAAACAACTAAATGTTCATTGCAAATTTTGCTTCCCAACCCTGTATATTATATCTAAATGTTCTATATATAATGATAAACTGAAGAAAACGTATACCAAAGTACATTGTTAACTGAACATAACAACAAGTGTCTCCAATCACTGTCATTTGTTAAATCACATGGGTTTTACTGGTAAATCAATGCTGCAGGAAATTACAGTGTTTCCATGATCGCTACTTAGTGTGAATGTCCAAATGGGTCAAATCTGATGACAATTAAAACCTGAGAAGCTGCATTTTATCTGAATTATTTCCATGTATTGATAGGATTAGTGGTTAAAAGGTTATTAAACATTTCAGATTAGTAGATGCTTTGGGTCGCCGGATGCCGTTTAGGTCATTAAGGTTTAACAAATCCTGCTTTTAGGTCAGAGTTTTGGCAAAAACAGAGACACTTCCATCATGTAGCTAGAAAAACAAACAAACAAACAAAAAAAAAAACAGAGAAGTAAAACAAGTCGACTGCTCGGAATTAAAATAAATCCGAAACTGCAACAGAAATGAAGAAACAAACTGAAAAGGGGGGAAAAAAATAAATAAATAAATGAAAATTGCAAACCCCTAATAGCGCTGAGAGTAGAGAGGATCGGGGTAAAAAGGACAGGGAGGGTTTTTACATGAGGTTATTCAGCTACACATCAGTGGGGCATGAAAGGCATCATGCTCTCTCAACAAATCTACCAGGCTTTTAGTCTTTTAACAGAAATGTCGGCTGATGTACATTTTCATGGGTGGCCTTTGGGAACAGCTGCACTGACAGGCTGTGTGACAACTCCAAGGCTGCCTGAAGTAGCAGCCCTTCTGAAGAAAACGCCAGGCTTTGATTGCAATTCAAATATAAATGGAAAGGAAAGAAAAAATAAATAAATAAAAAATTCAACCTCTGGTACACCTGCAGGAGCACTTGTCAAGATCCTAAGCTCTTAAACGCACCGAGCCCCTTAAACACGCGCCAGTTTCGGAGAACAACTTTCAACCTTCTAATAATTCCTGGAGAAGCAAATAGCAGGCGCTGTGTATCAACTTCCTGCTTTTCTCCCCGTCGGTGAAAGGCAGGGAGCGTACTGTAACTCCCCACACAGTGTTAGACAGGGCAGCAGGAGGGGGGGGGGCACGCTGCTGCTGCTGCTGCTGCTACTGCTGTAATGGTCATTAATTAAACAGAATTATAGATTAGCATTGCAGATGTGGGTTGGTGCTGTGCCAGGCAGGCAGGAAGTGCTGGGTGAGGGGTAGTTCGTAAAGTCAGCGCCATACAAGACGGGAGGTATATACAGCAGTGGAGCACATATCCATCTACAGATAGAGAGTCTCCATGCAGGAGGGGGGAGATGACTGAAGATGAGAGAGCAGGATGCAGAGGTAGAAGCCGAGGAGGAGGCTGACATCAAAGAGAGAGAAAGGTCAAAGTTTATTGTCTGATTTCTGGAGCCTGCGCTTTTTTTCTTTTTATGAGCTGCGGCGTATCTGAGGCGAAGGGATCGGTAGTTTCAGACCGTAAAACCCCAGTTAGAGCGTCTTAAACAAGGCTCTGACTACTCACTTATAACACTTATCTTCTCTAGTGATTAATGGACCTTTTATTTTTGCTGTTAATTAAAAGCTCGGTGTCATTGTTTCAGGAAATAGAGGAAAAAATGCCCATAAAAGTGTTCAATTTAGGCCCGGGAGACATGATGCTATACATCATGTGATTAAAAAAAAAAAAAAAAAAAAAAAAAAAACACCCTTTATTGTTATTTATTGCCTTGTGTCACAAAACAGACTCTTTGTTGTGATATTTTTAATGATTTGGATGACACTTTATTCTTCCACATAGTTACAGGTGATAAATTTGCATGAAGGCAACACAAATAAACAAGAATAGGAGTAAATGTGACAGAATACGGGATAATTCTGGACAGGAAATGGACTCTGACCTTTAAGAATCGTAGCAAACAGAAAGGAGGGAGTAGAGCCCAGTTGAAAATGGCTTAATATTGAACTTTATTGTATTGTTTCAGCTGTAATAGATGTAATCGGTTGGGTTAAATGATTAACCCTTTAAGCCCTAAGTCTAAAATGGTCCATCTGTGACTTTTTTTTTTTCTTATTTTCACCATAAAAAGGTTAGAAAATATGCTGTGAGTGAGTCCTTTTGCCCATTTTTCCAGAGCACTTAGAACCTTCAAAATCTAGTCATTTACAATTTAGTGCATGTTATTATTCTGCTAAAACAGCTTTTTCTCCAGCTTCTAGTACAGGCGTGAGTGAAATTACCATAATGACCAAATAAAGCCTATAAAGCGCAATGTCTCAGGTTTCAGAAATGGTTGGAATTTTTCCAGTTGCACAAACAGTGAAAGAGTTACAGCCATCCAAGCTGTATATGCACAGGGTGTGTCAGCGATGACACTAGGGGTGTAACGGTACAGAAAAAATTCAGTTCAGTATGTTTTTTGGTTTTCGGTACAGGGGTCTTTGGTTTGATATGTTTTCGGTACAGTGAAGGGGACCAGTGAAGGAGACCAGTGAAGGGGGGGTGGTACCTGTAAGACACAGGACATTTCTACAAAATATTGTTCGGTCACTTGTGCATTAACAGACACCCCACATGTTGGTGGTTCCAAAAACAAAAAAGAAGCTTCGCGGGGTCCTTGCTTTTTCTGTTGTTGCCCCAAAGCTGTGGAACCAGTTGCCCTTAGATGTTAGACAGGCTCAGTCTCTGCCTGTCTTTAAATCACGTCTAAAAACACACTTTTTCTCGTTGGCTTTTAATCAATGGGTGACATGTTTGTTTGTTTTTTTATATTTCTTATGTTGTATTTACCAGATTTTAATTAGTCTTTGTTTTTATGATAGTTGCCTTTTATTGTTCTTAGCCTGCTTTGCACCCTGTTATCGCTGTTTTTACTTATTTCCTTGTTTTATGATTCATGTACGGCACTTTGGTCAGCTGTAAAGTTCTTAAAGTGCTTTATAAATAAAGTTGGTATGGTATGTTATGTATTTTTGAATGTTCAATGTTCATTTATGGCAAACGCTGTAATTTACTGAGTGTTTTTGAACACTTCACAGTATTCCTTGAGGTGCTGTGAATGTGACCTCACAGTAACACTGCAGCAGAGGTACGGTGAAGGAGAAGAGGAGCAGGTTCACTCGATTTTGCCAAGTTGAGTTCAAAAATAAAAACCTTTTTGCTGTAAAGGAACCTGTGGACTCTTTGGTGCCACAAAGCCGCAACATAACGAAAACTGAAAATGAAACTTAACATGCTTCGAACATTCGACCTGGCTTCTGTGTCTCTGTTATACTCTCTGTTGTCATGTTTAGTTTGTGTTTTTTTTGCAGTGGCGCTGATAATTCGCCGCTGCTCAATGTATATAGAGGAAACCCTGCACATGGGTTCTGCTTGCGTTCGTCACATAGGCTACATATATTCGTTCGGTACACCTCTCGAGGCCCTGAACCGAAACAGTTCTGTGCAAACGAGTGCACCGTTACACCCCTAGATGACATGTCAGATTTTAAAGAGTTAAGTTAAAATTTGTTAAAAAGTTCTAAATAAAAAGGTGGATTACATAACTTAGTGCTTAAATATACTCTATTTATTCATTGTATTGACAGAAAATGTGCCAATAGTGACATGGATCATTATCTAAATATGAAGTTCTGGTCCTATCACACAAACTGAGGTGTCAAAAAAAGCCTCATATTAACGTTGAGCTGCTTTATTGTTTAGACTAAAAAAGACGCACTTTGATCACATTACTTAAGGATTTGATTGCTTGAAAGTTAAAGGTCTTTTAAGCGCTAAGAATATGAAACATCCCACTAATAAAAAGGTGAATACGTCCACTTTTATGTGATAAAAGACTGTCTCGATCATCAGGAAAAAACAAAAAGAATCTACAGTCGAGCAAAATCACACACTTTGAGGAGTTATATCCAAAAATACCACGATCACTTCTGACTAATTAATATATGTGAAAAGCAAAAAAAAAACAAAAAAAAACACCATTTTTTAGTCTTGGTTTTGACATCCTCTGTTTGTTTTTCCAGATCAGATGACGAGGTGTAAAAATGAGAAATGCATTGCACCCTAATGCTAAAAAAACAAACAAAACAGGCAGAGGCTGTTGCATTTTTGCTTGATGTGCAGTCAGGACTTCATATTTCTTATTAAATAAAATAATGGATATTACATTAAAGTGCTCAGCTTTAATTTGAACAGAAAGAACTGTGTGGGAGATTAAGCCCTTTTAACACGCAGTGCCAATACTTTAGTGGTTCAAACATAATTGGGCAGATACACATGAAGTCAAACAAAATCCTCATATTTAATATTTTTTGTGCAAAATCCTTTCACAAATTAAAATGTGCTGAAACACCGAGCTGGGAGATGAAAACCTGCGCCAACGTTCAAATACTTACAGCCTGCTAAACATGCTTTTATTATTAAAACCTAATGATTAACTGTTTTTTCAGGCTTAATCGAGAGAGGCTTTAGATGAATGGAGGCGTTGGTAAAGTCAAACGATACAGATGTGTGAACATTTGTTTCTATTCTGCTTAAGGGCTCATTTATGCTCTATGTTAAAGACGCAGACGGGGCATTCTGTTCATCCTCTGCACACATTCCATAGATAATTCTGTCCGTTTTCTAGGAGCTTGCTGATGTGAACCCAGACAGTGAATATGGAGCAGTACCACCGCAAACCGTGGAGGCAGTGTTGAGATTTGAGGAGAAAAATTTCCAGAAATAGCGGAACTTTTCAAAGAGCGACTGGGTGAATTAATGAAAAACTACTAACAAATGTATTTTTTTATTTTTTTTTATTTTTAATTTGTCTTGTCCAGCATCGTAACAGCAGAATGGTGGTTTGGCTGCGTTTTTGTGCTCAACAAATTTGCTTTGTCAAGGGAAACTTCACAACGTATATGAGGCTCCCCTTGATATTCTGAGTTTCGTTGAACCGCATTTTGATGCCGGACTTGACATGAAGGAACAGGGGGAAGGAGAAGAAAGGGGGAGGAGAGAAAGAGAGAGTGAAAGGGGAAGAAAAAGGAAGATGAATATGGCGAAGACCCTCACAAGAATCTCACAAGAAACATCTACCGACAAATTTATGGCAAACTACCCTTCTCAATATCCACATTAGTAAAACCTCCTCTGTCGTCGCCATGTTTGTTTTTGTTGACTTTCTTCTTGTTCTTCTCAAAAAACTTTACTCTTCTTCGTGATATTTGGCCAGTATGGTAATAACGAGTGGCGGCCTCTGGTGGATTAAATGAGAAACTCTCATTCCAATGCATTGGATGCATGGAAGTATGAAGGCAGTGACATTTGACAATGTTAGAAATGGACATACCTATTTACATATCTTTTTTTTTTACCTCCCACCTTTGGAGGACAACTTTATATTTAATTACAGCTTGTGCTTAACAAGTGACAAGTAACAATTTCAAGTTTTACACTCATATTGTCATATATTCCTTGCTAGTATACATATATATAGAGGGAGGGGTTTATATAGACAAAAGTGCACAGGGAAAGGATGTAACAAAGTGACAGATTGACAAGACAGTGGGACAGAACAGACATAAGACAAGACAGTGGGACAGACAAACTAAGTGATTGCTGTTGGAGATACTAATGTTGATCAGACGTATTGCATTGGCGTAAGTGTGGTGTGTGTGTATGTGTGTGTGTATAATTATTACGTTAATGATAAGTGGGAGTGAGGCGTGGACGTTGAATACTGAGATAGAAAAGTTGGTGTTGGGGGGGGGGGGGGGTAGTAGAAGGGGCAAGGGGGTGTGTGGTCTGTTCTGATGATATACAGGAGGTCCTCGGGTTACGAACGAGTTCCGTTCCTACGCTGGCGACGTAACCTGAATTTCCGCGTAAGTCGGAATTAACTCTTTAATACCTTCTAAATACCCCCTAAATCTCTAAATAAATATCCAAATACATGTATTATGGACTTTGTCCTTAATAATGGTCGCCACGGTCGACCGACTGAAGCCTAAGGCTTTACCGATGTTCGTCGGTGTCTCGCCTTTCTCCGACCTTTTGATGATATCCAGCTTCGTTTCCATTGTAATGGCTTTCCTCTTGGCTGGACCAGCATCGCTAGAAGATCCTGCTTTCTTTTTTGGGGCCATGATGTGAAAAAGGAGGGTGAAAAAGGCGAGGATACCGAGAAAATTACGGAGCACAAACACAGACACTCTACACTATGGGGCTGGAGACAAACTGGTGGACGAGACTCAGGCGCTGAAAAGTCGAAACAGCGTAGGTCAAGTACCGCATAACCCGAGGACCTCCTGTATGCAGTTTTCGACAATGTTCGTTTTAAAAAAGTTATGAATGGATTTAGATATTTACTATTTACATACCTAAAGCGAGCATAAATGAGCCTTAAAGATAGAGCCATTCTTCAAGCTTTTCTTTGAACTTATTTCATATAAAGTGGACATCATTAAGAGGAAAGTGACACCCTGCACACTCCAGCATTAAAAATAATCACCGTTTCTTTATCAAAATGTGCTGAGGATGTGAAGAGCCAAGGTTGGAATGAAGGAAAAATTAAAAAAGGGTGAATGAGGAGAGCGGAACACCTCCCCTTTCGTATATTCAATAGAGGGCGCTAGGGCACTGCCCCACCTGTCTCATATGAAGAAGACGATAGAAATCACCTAAAATCATTTTACAAATATATTAAAATTTAAATGAAAAAGCTACATATGATACAGCCCTTGAGTATCGTGTAGCTGTGGCCTCGAGACTTTGGAATATACCCTCCCACTGGCACTCGACTGAGTCTTTTAAAAAGCAACTGAAGATCTTGTTTGGACAGTTTTAGTTAGGGGTGGGTTTTTATATGTTTATACCTGTGTCTGTAGCTGTGTGATTTTTTTGCCTATGTATTTTACTTCTGATTTTATTCAAAGCACTGTGAAATCTTTCTGCAAAAAGTGCTGTGTAAATAAACCTTCTTCTTCTTCTTCTTCTTCTTCTTCTTCTTCTTCTTCTTCTTCTTCTTCTTCTTCTTCTTCTTCTTCTTCTTCTTCTTCTTCTTCTTCTTCTTCTTCTTCTTCTTCTTCTTCTTCTTCTTCTTCTTCTTCTTCTTCTTCTTCTTCTTCTTCTTCTTGTCGTTTAAAAATGTTTTATGTTTATGCATTTGGCAGACGCTCTTTTCCAAAGCAACTTACAGGGGAAAACCAATTAAATCACTCAATCAATCAAATTTTATTTATATAGCGCCAGATCGCAACAAAAAAGTTATCTCATGACGCTTTATAGATAGAGTTGGTCAAAACCAGACTCTAAGCCAATTTACAGAAACCCAACAGAATCCTAACAGGCAGAAACCTGGAGCAGACCCAGACTCCTGGAGGATGGACATCTGCCTTGACCAGTTGGGGTTAAAGAGAGAGGGTAAAGAAAGAGAGAAAGAGAGAGCGATAGAGATAGAGACTGGGGGAGAGGGGGAGACACATGGAGGCAGTTGAGGATAGGTGAGTGATGATGATGAAGGCAGGAGAGAGGCAGGACCACCGCAGCAGGTCCAGAGATAATCCTGGGAAAATCTGTGATAAGCCTGGGAAGAACTTTATTAAAATATTTAAAAATGGAATGTCTGCCAGTGCTAGGACAGGAGGTTTTCAGTTGTTTAGTGAGCAGTCAAGTCACGTGTTTCCTGTTTGGGTGCAACAATCTGCGCCCAAGGCTCTCTGTTTACTATAATAAACTCTCATTATAAATAGCGCATGTGCAGTAGACCCCCCCTCCCCCTTTCAAAACTGATCCATAAGTAATACCACTGAGATATGACTAAGTGCCTGGATTGCTCAGTAGGTATTACCACCGGCTTTGATGTGGGAGGCGTGGGATCAATTCCCAGCATGAGTGGTATCATTGATATGTTTTAGCCTTTATGTTGATTTTCTGTTTTTTTTCATGCCATGCAAATGTACCTGTACTGGCTTCACCCCTGGTTTAAATGCATTGTCCATACTATCAGTGGAAAAGACACTTGTCACGGACATGCCTGACCTCACTTTATTGGGTAAGTGACTATTTTTTGGTAATTTCTGCAAACATTATGGTTACACTGAGGACAGTGAGTCACCAATCTCAGGTCCAATGTGGTCTACAGGGTCTGTAAGGTCCACCTCTCCATGAACAGTGAGTGTACCTGCTTTGTTAGGTACCATGAAGTGATGGTACTAATGTAAGGAATATGATGTTCAAAGGACTCAGCACTTATGTTGTTCTAATGTTCTAAAAGTGATGTTCCCTCCACATTACAAGTGTTTTTCTTCTGTGTTTTATTTATACTTCTTGGATTTTTTTTTTTTGCCACAGGGTTTCTGCAGGTATCAGCAAATCTAATTTAATGCCCTTTTTAATGCCACTTGAAACAACTTTAATGTCCATGTAAAACTGCAGATACAGTTTTATAAATAGTTTTATGACAGTTTACCATCAACAGGCTTTCACCAGGTTCTGAATAGTTCCTCCTCCAATCACTTCTGCTGAAACTTGCATTTTCCCATTTTTCCCACATTTGCTAATATTCCCTCCGCTCTTTCGCCACATGACCACGCTCACAGCACATTGTATTCCAAGCATCCGGTGTTGTGACGTCATGTATCGACCACAAACAATAGACAATTAAAGGGTTCTGCCTGTCAATCATCACACTATACTTCCGATCAAAACTATTAAATGTTTATGTAATCAAAATAAATCGTAACAATGTTTTCTCATTAAGTGTATTTAATTTTTTAATACCTCTAGACATGAAGTTTAATCCTTTTTAATGCCATTTAAGGCCTTCATTTTCACAAAATCTATGTAATGACTGTTAATGCTTTTTAATGACCTGCAGAAACCCTGTGTCACATATGGGTAAGGTACCAAATATGGTAACTTCATTAACTTTGATTTTCTACATAAGAAAAAAATGTTGAAAATTTTCTAAAAAGTACTAAACTCTTATGTCCTCCAATAACACACTAAGGTTGAAATATGGTATTTCAGAGTACTTGTATGAGTGCCGTATAAACAGTTAACTATAGTCGTAAAAAAATGTGCATGTCTGAAAAATAGATAGGTGAAATTTACATATAAATCATACATGACTGAAAATACATACTGTGCAGTTTTATTTTAATTTAAATGAATATTTTAAAATAGTGCTGCATGTACTTTGGTGTATCCTACTGGTGATATGTAGTTACAGTGCAGCTGAAAACTGACTTGGATACTGCACCCCACCAACTAACAATTTCACCAGCCTCCACTGGAACTGTGTACCGACAGGTTTGCTGTGCATTTTCTCCCCAAAAATCTGCCATAAATATATACAGCATGAGGTGGAAAAACAGGATGCCTGGGAGCACAAGCTGGCAGAAAAGGATTGAGAAAGTGTAGTGTGAGCTAATTTCATGTCCAATGGGAGGCAGAGCGGGTGAGGGAACAGTGGTGTGACAGCGAGAGACGAAGGGAAATAAGAGAAGAGATGGAGGGAAAAAAACGAGAGATAGAGCAGGTCAAAGAGGAATGTGTTGCTGTGTGAAGCGGCACAAAGAGCCATACCTTATTCACTTCAACAGCAGAGGCACAATGCTCCAGTAAGGTGGGGGAAATTGAAGTAAAGTGTGAAGCCGAGGTCTTTATTCACCTTTGACTTTGATCTAAAATACTTTTAACAGCCCCAGTGAAGAGGCAGCGACAGCCTGGCCACTCCAAAAGAGGGGAGCACTCAGTTTTTTTTTTTTTTCCCCAGGCCATTTTCCTCTTGCTTTTTAGGGAAATAATGTTCTTGTTTCATATGGGCATGCTTGTGGAACCCTCAAATGTGCAATCTGCAGCTTCTTTGAAAGAAATGTTACAGGGGGTCAAGCAGAGCAGCGACATTCATGGAGTGTAAAATTTTAAGCAAAAGGAATGGAAATATCTTGTTAACACATGGCAAGGGGGGAAAAAATGAACACATCAAAATGTCAATATACAATAATGTGGCAAGCCACTTTTATATATTTTCTTAATAAATGGCTAAAAATCATTGCTTTGACCTTTAAAAATATGTTTTTTCTGCTTTGTTTAAACTTAGAAACTAATTTCCAGTAAAATGTATTCACAACTTATAACTTAATAATGATAATGTATCTTTATATTGCACTCATGATTGAGAAAATAGCATCCATATGATAAATATACAATATTGTTTATTTATTTATGTATTCGTTAAGAAATTGTATGGAAATTGAGCTTTGCTGCTGTCAGCATCAGGACTCAAAAATAGAAATTCCTTAAAGCTGCATATGACTTTTGTCACCAATTTCTCATCAGATCTGTAAAACCTGAGTCATAGCCTAAGTAACATGAATCTATAAGTCTTTCTGTGTTTAAGTAACTGAATCTCTTCCCTGACGGTGAACAATTTTCAAAGTGCACTCCACCATAAAGTCCATTTCTTTACAAACAGAGCCAGAAGGTAGCTTGGGCATTTTTGGAAATTTGTCACGGAGCTCCACGCAGCTGCAGTAGCAAGAGGCAATGAAGCCGTTTCCGTGTTTATTGCCGCCGCGGCCATAATGCGGCTGCGTGGAGTTTCGCTGTTTATGGTGGAGTAAACTTCGCAATTGTTCATCATGAGGTAAGAGATTCAGGTGTGTAATCACAGAAAGACTTACGGATTCGTGATACTTCGGCTATAACTTGGTGTAATAGCCCGAGCGGTCAGGGCACTTTCAAGAAGGAGCTTGGACCCAGGTGTTATAGCAAAAATACTTCTTTTTATTTTCTCCAGAAAGTCAAAGCACAACCTTCACCAACGCCTACCAACACTAAGTGACCCGAATATATACAAAAGTACACGTGACTGGGATAAACCATTACCACAGGGAAGAAAAAATATACACACTTAACTATAGAGTTTTTTTACCTTTAAAAAAAAACCATCACAAACTCACAAAATACACTATTCACAAATATTAACACAAACCTAATACCCAAAACAACACTATACAAACACATATATACATATTTACAATTCATCCACACCAAAGACCCCCCACCCCCGGAAGCGGTAAGTTGGCGTCTGAAACCCATTTCCCACAATATTCTGAAATAATACTGGTACGCTGCACTCTATTCGCCATATCACAACAGCTATATACATTCGACAATTAATGTGCGCTGTCTTTGTGATATGCGCAGGAACGGTGAAGAGGACCGCAGCACAAACGGCTCACCATCCACTCACCAGACCCACTCCGCCACAGCATTACAATACAAATCATACTAATTAAATAGCTCCGTTTAAAACACAACGTGTGTATACTTCTGTGATACATAAATTAACCTTTACTGCCACAGTCATTCAATACACAGACTATAATTAACAACGGCTTTAGCGGCAACCCGTCGTTACACTTGGGTTTTATGGATTTGATGAAAAATTAGTGATGAAAGTCATATGCAGCTTTAATAAATCTGTTGCACACTTTTTGCTTTTTTACTATCATTATTATTATTATTATTATTGTTATTATTATTATTATAATTATTACTATTTATGTAATTTTTAATCACTTTAACACTTTTTTAAAAATCTTTTTTTCTATTGTAGTTGATGCCTATTGTCTTGTGCTCCTTTACATTTGAATTTCCATCTTATCTTATTTTATCTTATCTTAAATGTTCCAAATCATTCTTCACAATGCTGAAAACTCTTCCATACTTTCATTTAACAAATACTGAACTTGAAATGAGATCCATGAGACCCATTTTCACAGCCGGTGAAATTCTTGCAACACCCAGCTCTTCCGCTGTGTGAGGAGATAGGAAGCCCTGCCTGGGGGGGCCACAAGACTCCATTTCTTGCTGTCTGACGGTAGCCTCCGGTCTCCTCCGCCTCTCCACAGGGTCAGCTCTCATCCTTACGTCTCGCGCTGTCTTCTTCTAGGTCACTTTGTCCTCTACTTGTCCATAAAGTGATGGGCCGAAGGCCAGCCTGGGTCCTGTCCCTCATCTGCTGTCTACCTTATTGTCTGACCTTCCTTTGCGTTATCTGACCTCGTTCTTCTCTCCATCACGACGGCATGACCTACTTTGGTATAACCTTTGGTCCTCGTGCGCAGCCGTTGCTCGGCTCCAGCTTTCATATCGGTCGGCTCTATTTGGGTCAACCTGCCTTTGGCCACTAATGAGCTAATGAACATAAATTACCCTGAAAATACATGAATTCATATTTTTGCTCCAGGAAAACTGACAATAAAAATGCATTAAAGTTAATCTACCGTTTTTGCATAAAGAAATATATTAAGAAGGTGATGCCGCCAAGTGTGAGCACCAACCTTGACTTAGAAACTCCTCAAAGTAACGCTCAGCGAGAGACAAAACCTCTGGACCTCTAATCGACTTCACTGACCATGAGTGGGGAGAGGTTTGACATTTAGGTGATGGATTAGAACATACACAGCAGGGTACGGTAAGAGTGTGCGCACAGTAAACACATACACACACACATCAATATACACAGACACACAGAGCTATGTCCTTGTGGCAAACCTAAGCAAGCAATTACAGAGTGCAGTCTGCCAATAAGATATCAGAGGTGTGCTGCCAAGGCTAATTTGCTTTAGCTTTCAAATTCAGTATTGTGTAATGCTGTATTGCTCAGAAGTGAGTTAAGCTTCCACAACAAATATCCCACTTATACACAGAATTACCATTGCCTCAAATTGAAGTGAACTACTTCATTAGTCAAAACATGATGACATGTCTGATACAAACACAACAAGGCACTCACTCTGCAGTCAATGTAAAGCAGGGCTGTCAAAGTCATTTTAGTTCAGGGGCCATGTTCAGCCCAATTTGATCTCCAGTGGGTCAAACCGTTAAAATAATAGCATAATAAGCTATAAATCATGCCAATTCCAAGTTCTTCTCTGTTTTATTGCAATAAAAAAACATTAAATTATGAAAATATTGACATTTACAAACTATCCAAACAAAAAAGATGTAAATAACCTGAAAAAACTAACATTTCTTAAGAAAAATAAGCGCAATTTGAAGAATATTACACCTCAATTTATCATTCATACATGTACATACATTATACACAATATTACGCAAACATTTGGCAACAGGAATAATAGTGTTAACATTTTTAAGATTGGAATTTGGAACTAAACTATAAACAATTTCTACAATATTATGTGTCAGCTTATTGTTAACACAACTTACAGATCAGAGTAGATCTACAAATACAGAAAACAGGAAAACTATTGTTAATATTATACTTAATTTTCATTTTGTCCACATTTTATTGTTAAAAATGCTGTTATTTTACTTTTGATCATATTGGTCTGCATGTAGCCCCGGAACTAAAACAAGTTCAACATCCGTGACTGTTAATATCAGTGTAATTTTTGCATTTTTGCCAGACTGGAACCTTCGGAGGGCTGGTTTTGGCCCGCAGGCCACCTGTTTGACAACCATGATGTAAAGGAATCTTTATGGGAATTTACAGCCTATTGAAGGAACGCCATAGCAGAGGCTCAAAGGAGAAAATGTTTTCAAAGTCAGCTCTAAGTAAATAAATAAATAAATGAAAAGACATGCATCTCTATCGAAACAGCGCATACCGTAGTACTGAATGTAAAGCTGAAATGAGTTAGATTCCTGGTAATCGCAGTGTGGAGTGAACCATGACAATGACAGCGAAAAAGAAGTGAGATATGTGGCTGCAATGAATGAAAGAAGAAAATTCAAACCTTGTGCCCCAGACAGCCCAGTGAATAAAAACCCCATTTCCCATGGAGCAGCGGGGTTACAGCCTCACAGGTATGGGAGGACTACAGATACGAAGCCTTCACAGTCCCCTGGGCCTCTCTCTCTTTCAGCTGCGAAACCCCCTTAGATTAGGCACCGGGCCAGAAAACCAGTAATCGAAAGGCTATCTTTCACTTTGAACATGACATTCAAGACATCAGTTGTTATAGCGGCAGCATTACGGCCCGCAAGACGGTGTAGGGGCTGCAGGGGGTGAACATAATGATGATGTGGGAGGAGGCTGCTGCCACATTCACAACAGATACAACAATTTAAAATGCTCAGCGTACGATAAAACTCCTGGCATCTCAAATCATATTATACATTATAATACATCAGGGCTCATCACCTCTGAAGGGAACAACAGAGAGCCTTGGCAACTTGTGCAGCATCCTCGCAAATTACATTTGGCCAACTAGTGTCTCACTTTGCATTTTAATTGGCTGTAACTCTATTACGGCCAAACAAACACCGTAGACTGTACTTACAGGGTGAGGTGATTGAAGCCCACAGTCCTCAAGGTGAAAGCTCTGGCGAGAAGACGCACATGTGTGAACAAAACTCCGATAGTCTCCTCAAAGCTGGTCAGTTTTTGGAGGACTGGAGATGTCTCAATCAGCTGCCTGTCAGTCTGCGGCTCCTGGACCTAAACAAACAAAAAACACAGGCAACTCAGGGAGGAACTGGACTTTACAGAGTGAAGGTCTGCTTTTACTCCACTGTGTGTTTTACAGTTTGGGGTGGTCAACCGCATCCCGCATGAAATCAGCTCCATGAAGAAATAGCTTTTTCTCAGTTTGAGATCCCCCATGGATCCGCACACACCCGTATCTCCACTTCATCTAAAATCTATGGCAGAAACCAGAGGTGTCAAACATGCAGCCCACGGGCCAAAACCGGCCCACCAAAGGGTCCAATCCGGCCCCTGGGATGAAATTATAAAATGCACCTTCAGTCCAATTTGATTGCATGTGGTCCTGACCAGAAAAATAATAGAATAATTATCATACTATAATAATATATCATACTTTATAATGAAACCTCCAAATTTTTCTCCTTAAAAAAGTAAAATTACATGAAAATGTTTAATTTACAACCTATGCTTTCACAGAAAATGTGAAAAACTAACAAGGAACTGGTGCAAGGCTGAACCACCCACTACAACTCAGTGGCTTGGGATCGTAAGAGAAGTTTACGCCATGGAGAAAATAACCCATCGGCTTAGAATGAAAGAAAGTGTCTTTGTGACGAAGTAGGAGAAATGGACACAGTATGACAGTGAACAATGCTTAAGGACTGATCGACTCGAATGTATGTACCTTATTTTGATGATAGATATCGGTAACCATAACAGTTATTTCTTCTGTTTTTGTTTCTTTACTTAACATATCTGTTTTATTTCTCTAACTCTACAGTGGAATACATAATTTGAATATGTATCTCTTTGTTAAAATGTGAAAAACCTCAATAAAAATGTGAGTAAAAAAAAAAGTGAATAACCTGTACAAATATGAAGTATTTGAAATGTCTTAATAGAAGTAAATGTAATTTTAACAATATTCTGCCTGTTACTAAATGTTTTGTACATTTGTAGATCTACTATTACCTCTAATTTGGGCATAATATTGTTAAAATGGCACTTATTTTTCTCAATAAATGTCAGGTTGTTTATGGCTGTTCATATTATTCACATTTTTTTAAAGAATAGCTTGATGTAAACATTTTCATAATGTAATTTTCCTTTTCTTCACCCTAAAACACAGAGAGAAGTTTAGTGCTGACATTATTTCTAGTCTATTATGCTATTATTTTACTGGTGTGGCCCACTTGAAATCAAATTGGGGTGTATGTGGCCCCTGAACTAAAATGAGTTTGACACATCTGATTGATGGTATAAACCAGGGGTGTTTAAACATATGGCCCGCAAGCCAAAACCAGCCTGCTAAAGGGTCTAATCCAGCCCGTGGGATGAATTCATAAAATGCGCATTCAGTCCAATTTGACTGGATGTGGGCCAGACCAGACAAAATAATAGAATAATCACCTATATATAATCAAAACCCCAAATGTTTCTATTTAAAAAGTAAAATTGCATGAAAATGTTTACTTTACTATTTAACCCTTTCATGCACAAATTATGAGAACCTTAATCAATTTTTTTTTTTCCTGAGTGTTTTTATTCCTCTTTACGCATGAAAAAAACAATGCAATTGAAACATTTCTTCTGAAAATTAAATAAAAATAAATAAATAAATAAAATAAAAATAATTAAAAAAAATTCAAAAATACATAAAAAAATATTAATAATGAAAAACAAAAATTCTTATGAACCTATTTTTTATTAAGTTGCAAAAATGTCCACTCAGCTGGACACCACACGTTTAATATTTGATGCACAGAAACATGAATTTACTGATAAATTGTGTGAAAACTATGGGGAAGGCTTGTGATTCTGGGGGTTTATGCTCTGGAGAGATCTACATAATGTTACCAATTCATGTCAGAAAAGATATGTAGTGTCTTAAAACTTTAATAAAAATATGTGTAAAAAAAAAAAAAAAAAAAAAAAAAAAACAACGAAAAGAACAACAAAATCCATGAATATAGAAGAGAACAGCTATAGAACAGCTGTCCACTGTAGTGACCAGTATGCATGAAAAGGTTAAAAAGTAAAATTGCATGAAAATGTTTACTTTACAACCTATGACTTCACAAAAAATGCGAATAACCTGAAAAAATATAAAATGTTTGAAATGTCTCTATAGAAGTAAGTGCAATTTTAACAATATTCTGCCTGTTGCTAAATGTTTTGTACATTGTAAGTTGTGCATAATATTGTTAAAATGGCACTTATTTTTCTCAAGAAATGTCAGGTTGTTTACAACTGTTCAGGTTATGCAAATTTTTTAAAGAATAGTTTGATGTAAACATTTTCATAATGTAATTTTACTTTGTTTCACTCTGAAACTTAGAGAAATGTTTAGTGCTGACATTATTTCTAGGCTATTATGCTATTATTTTACTGGTGTGGCCCACTTGAGATCAAATTGGGCTGTATGTGGCCCCTGAACTAAAATGAGTTTGACACCCGTGGTATAAACTACTCATAGAGAACCAAACCTGATGGAGAACCTTCCCTAGTGTTTAATGACAGTTACAGTAGTGGCTCATTTTGTTATGATGGAATAATAAAAGCACAGTTTTTTCTGTACTGCCTCATGCACAAAGTACATGCGGATAAATGCTAATTACGAAAAGTTTATTTGTACACCCAGAGTGCAATCAGAGAAACTAAAGTACACCTTTCCTGATCTGCTAATCCTGCTAATATTAAATGCTTCTACTTGTAATAATTATGTAAAAGCATCGACTGTTACAAATCAACCATCATCAAATCAACAAATGAGGTACAATCATTAGCCTTCCGTTTCAGTTGTTTATTCAAATCTCTAGCTACCCGTGATACAATTTGTTGGTTTTACCCTTTTAAGCAGGTATACTAATTTTTTTATTCTTGCTATACAAAGCATACACATTCCATTTTGTTCACTACTTCTACTTTCTCTGCTTAGAACCGTTCCAGAAATTCTTAGTCATCTCTTACTTCTGAGGTCAGGCTGCAGGTCATGGTGCAATGCTGTCTACAAACTTTGCCTTGTATTCTGTCCTCGATGTGGATTTGCAGAAAAGCCGCCTACAGCTCAAGGTTCATTGACATATTTTACCCGAGGTATACGTTTTTGTATTTTTTATTTATTTATTTTTTTGGGATGTGCATACGTGTGTCAATTGCTATGTTTTCTTTTAAGGTCAGGTCACGTAAATGACATTGGGGAGTGCATTCAGAACTAGATGCTTTAAAATCCTGTATTTAATAAATGTTTCCTGCATAATACGTCCACAGAGCCTTATTCTTCCTTATTCTTCCTCATTCTTCAGTGTCTTTCTACACATGCTCACAGAAACATTCCCTATCAATTACCGGATAACTAGTCTTTCGATGTTAAAGTTCACCTATGTCAACTCTCTTCTTTTACATACTATACATGTAAAAAGACCAGCATAACATAATCAGTTTAGAGTTTAGCTGTATTTTTTTCCCTTCAGGTCTACATGGACTTATTTTAAATTCTTATCAATTCTCCTTTACAAGTTCCCCCCCAGGCGACTGCAGATGTCTGATGGTTGGTTAGGTCTGTGAGCAGGATTACACAAAAACTACAGCAGCAGTTATCATGAACCCTTTCTTTTTTCACTTTTTTGTAATATTGTGAGACAGGGTGTTTGAAGTACCAACGACTGGGTCTTGGTCCTGTAGTTTCGTTAGATATTGTTTTATGAAAAAATAAGAGGGAAAAACAGAGGATCTCAAAACCAAAAGGCTGCGAGTATGTGGCCAGTAACAATCAGCGTGACTACCTCAGGCATCCTTGAATCACACAAAACAAACAAACAAGGATAAAAAAAAAAAAAAAAAAAATCCTTGCTGGCTCAGTGAAGTCGTTCTGCATAAGTGCGTTAGATAAATTCCTTAAATGCAATGAACCACTACAGTATATGCTGCTTGAGGGCCTGTTTAGACTGTGTGTTTTTACTCCGCCTCAAAACAAACTGAGACGATCTGCAGCAGATGGAATCTCTTAGTCATTAAGTTTTAAGTCATACGGCTCGTATTTTCCTCTCTGTGTAAATCTGGTGATGCAAAGGGTCAATTAATGCCTTTTATGACTCAGACTTACTTTAACTTCGCTCGCCTTTTTCTAAAGCAGGCCATGCAAGAGTCACCGCGGGTCTGATGAGCCCTACGACAATCACTTTGATTGTAATTAAATGCTGTAGATTATGTTTTAACACTAACTTTAGGGCATGCTGAGTTCAGAGGTACTCTACTTCAGCGAAATCAAGCTGTTTGCTTTAAGTTGAGTATTGCTCCTGCCTGTGCTCATTAAAAAAAAGAAGTGATATTCCAGAAAATATATGCATACATGTTTGTTGAATCAAGAAATATCCTTATGGGTGGATTAATTAGGCTGCTAGAAATACCTAATTGGTCTCTGTGTGCTACAACTGTAAGCTTGACCAAGACATCTTTCCTGAAGAAAACAGAAACAAGGAGGCGCATAATTTAATGTGGACATTCAAGGGAAATAAAGTACGTTCATTTGACCTTGCTCTGTTTAGCTCCTCACTGTGAACTACTTTACTGATAAGTTGCCTTCAAAGGGTGATGGCCACTTTCTACATTTCCAAGCTCAGCTCTTTCTTTTGTCTGTTATTTTATCAAGAAATGACAAGTAAACAGCTTTTGCAGAATCTCCCGTGTCAAGCCAGAGCGTAGAGCAGAGATGTATTATAAAAGTATTTTAATTGGAGTGCTGCCGGTAATGTCATGGTTTCATCTTCCAATATGTCCTAAGAAACATTTCACTTCTGGCTTTTTTCCCTCTGTTAATTAAAGAAAGGCGTTTAAATGTCATGCATCACAACTAACGACATCTGACGAGTTCAGCACTCATAGGCACTAGCTATCCTTCAGGGGGAATGGCCAGCAGCAAGGCTTCAAACGAAGTGAGGAGAAGGGAAAAAAAAATATCAACAGCAGTTATGAAAAATAAAAAAAAAAAAACACTTTTGAAATGGCTTCAAAGCATCACTTTCAGCTGAGTTCAGACAGCAGGCAGAATCAGAGCCGAGGTCTTCTGAGGCCCAAAAGCCTGACACTCATGTATCTCCCTAATAAACCAAAGTAGAAATTTTGAAATCTAGACTCAACGTAAATGGCGTTCTGGTAAATTATTCTGGATAGCTGGGGTTGATGATGCGCTGGTGCGAATCAAGTGAACAGGAAAGACATGAAGATGTGCCTGTCAACCACAAAGCATTCCTCTGCGCTCTGTAGGGCACGTCGGTGGCAAGGCTAATGTATGCATGTATGCCAAGGATGCGTGTACGCATAATTACCCACGCCGTGGCTGCCTGCCATTGCAATCCACTCAAACCTCATTAAGGCAGCTCTTCTTTCACCTCCATTTTGTCATTCTTGACTTAGTTGGGAAGGGGAAGGGGGGGGGGGGGGGGGTGACACCTTGTTACCTCTCTGCAAAAATTTTTGGCCACAGTGGTCTTGCCTAAACTCCAAAGGGTATTAATCAATTATACAGGAAATAATTAGATAAATAAGTAATGAGGAGGAAGATGTTTTTCCTCATGCGAAGCTGCTTAAATGATATTGTCTCAAGCCAAAAGGTCAGGATGCTATCAAGCCACCAAGAGGTTGGCACACTTTAACAGGCTTTAGCCCGCTGGCAGGGGACCACCTAGAGGAAACCTCAGCTTTGCGCAGTGTGTGGTAATGAGGCCGCGGCTCTGAAGCGGCTAATGACTACTCATGCAGCACACAGTGGAGATTCTCCTTGCACCACAGAGCGGTTGTAGGGCTGACCCCGGGGCTCCACCCTGACCACGGTGCCTGCAGCTGGGGCCTCTGCTGTGCAACTCAACAGGAAAACAGACTGCTGGAGACAATGGGCTGACTGTGGGCACTGCCGAGCAAAACAAAAACATCCTCTGCAGATATTTAGCAAATGCAGAAGCTAAAAAAATACGAGCAACGGCCCTGCAGGTCACCTATATGTTCTATCAACAATAAATAACAAGTTGAATTTGCGAGGTTGTTGGGTTCTACCGCTATGTTTGAGTCCTGTGGTCTTGATGCAGGGGATCAATCTCCCAATAGAAGTGGGTGGTACTTTCACTGGAGGAGAAATTAAATTAAATGAAAGTCCATGGGCCGATCCCAATTCTCATTTTCACCCCTTTCCCTAGGTACTACCCCTTGAAAGGGAGTTGAAAGGGGTAGGAGTTGAAACATTCCCCTACGAAATGACACAACCCTTCGAGACCTGTTAAGTCATCAGCAGTCATCAATGCCGCCATAACAGATGCGACAACTTTGTTTGCGAAAGAATTCACCATGCTGTCAACAGCTGCAACTGTCTCTGTTCCATGGGCTTTGGGCATCTTTTTGCGGCAATCAACCGCAAACCACAGAAATGCGATCTATAACACATTGAAATGCCATTAAACGGACGATCACATGATGAAGTTATTTAGGAAGAAAATAGTTAAATTTGTGTCTTTCTTTTGTCAAACTGCTGCAATTTTTTGCTGTGTTTACCTCCAACTTGCCAATGATTTGAACAGAATTATGGAAAATTTCTGGGGTAGGACCAAGGGGTGGATTGGGATTGAGCCCATATGTGACTTCCTATCAGTGCTCAATAATAACTATACTGATATTTCCAACCATTTCCATGTTATGAGCCATCAAAATATGGCCCATTATAAGTAAAGGCAAATGTTTAATATTTCAAAAATGTATACAAAAATGCAAAAATCTAAATTTCGTAAAACTGTGAACAAACTTTGTAGACATAATCCCAAGGAAGCTACATATAAAATTTGAAATTAATCCGACCAGTAGTTTCTTCAAAGAAACTGTTTGAAGAAATTGTTAACGAAGACAATGACGAAGACAACGACAAAGTTGAAGATGACGCTGGATACAGAACCTTCACAATAACTCACGGCCTATTAAACGGTGAGATAAAAACGATGAAGAGCAAGATGAGGAAAACAAATCTATACAGACAGGTAAAAAAAAACTGAAGATAACGCAAGGTGCTTCAGTGCTCGTTGGCATTCATTCTATACGTCTGTGAATTGTAGGGCAACTTCAACTTCTTCACTATTATTAATGTTGGATTTCTGGTGTTCAATTGGTGAAATAACGCAATACCACCAAAACCTAAATTTGTTGTTTTGACTCGTCAATAAATTTTGCAAAAACCTAAAAAAAACCATTCTGCAAATAATGACAGATTTTATAGTAGCTTCTTTTTTTAATTAACCAACTATTGGTGCAAAGGATGTGTGACAAGATGGTAGATTTTCTGTCTTCCCATAGGGTTTAGAGTAGCTGCATCACCCCATGTAGTAAATGTCGAACAAGTCTGAGAGTTTGGACAGTGGTAAACACTGTCTGAAAACCTGTGAAATCACTTAGAGAGCTCTCATGCCCTGCGGATAGGGACAATGTCTTTCCAGTGTCAGTGTCTATTTGTGAACAGTATCTATACACAGATACAGTAGGTACATAAATAAAAACAGAGCTATTTTTAGAATAACTGGAATATATAAAAATGTACATGTGAAAATGCAGAGACAGTTACGCAGAGGCAAAAGGATGAAAAGAATAAAATGCTTAAAAATGAATCTCGGCATACACACAAAGAGACACTTTCTGAACACAAACACATCAGAGAGAGGATGCCTGACGGTCCCTGGAGGCCCCGTGTGATTCAGGACTGTAATCCTGTTATGGCATCTTTGATCTCTTCTTCCAAATCCTAATTTCAAACAAACACTGTTGACATGTTCAATGTTTCTGGGCAGATCGTGCAAAGCAAAAAAAAAGAGCAGAGCAAAGGCAGAGCGAAGAGACGCAAAAGTGCTAAAGCATGATGATGGAGAAGGGCAGTAGAGGAAGAGGAAGGAAAGATGTAATGGCAAAAAAAAAAAAAAAAAGAGGAGAGATGGAGTAAATAAAAAAGCGGATTAGGGCCTCAACCGAAAAGGAAAGCGGCGAGACAGAGGGCTAGGACAATGAGGAGTGGTGGAGGGCCAGTGGGGGCCTTGTGACAACTATAAAGAACTCATGCAGCCTCGGGCAAGGCTTGCCCACCTCTGTTCACAACATGCACACACTCTCCCAGGAAAAAAAAAAAAAACCATACATTCAGGCTGGAGCACTTCAAAGATGAGAGAACGCTGTTGTGTCTTCGGGGTGAGGTGAGATTTAATGAGAAGCACCTAGCCAAAATAAACATCAATAATAAAACATATCTCAACCAACCTGCAGGGGGTGTAGTGGGTAGTTGAGCCAGACCTCCCGAAGGTCCTGCAACAAGAGAAAGAGGGGGGAAAAAAAGACATACAGAGTTAGACGATGGAGATTTCAACATTACCCTGCTTGTGTAAAAATACATCTATGTTAACATAAAACTAGAAATAAATAATAAAAGATTGTATGCTGAAATGTGAATAAAAAATTTGATAAGATCCGCACAACTTGTGAGCTCCCAAGATGTTTATTCACCATAGTGACGTTTCGGGTATCGATGGTCTGATGAAGGGCTGCCCGAAATGTCACTGAGGTGAATAAACATCTTCAGGGTTTCTGCAGGTATCAGCAAATCTAATTTAATGCCCTTTTTAATGCCACTTTAAACAAATTTAATGCCCATGTCGAGCTGCAGACACAGTTTTATATATAGTTTCACGACCGTTTACCATTGACAGGCTTCAATCAGGTTCTGAATAGTTCCTCTTCCAATCACTTCTGCCGAAACCTGCATTTTCCCATTTTTCCCACATTTGCTAAAATTCCCTCCGCTCTTGCGCCACGGCATGAGCACACTCACAGCACGTTGCATTCCAAGCATCCGGTGTTGTGACATCGTGTATTGGCCATAAAAAATTGCCAATTAAAGGGCTCCACCTGTCAATCATCACACTATACTTCCGATCAAAATTATTAAATGTTTATACATCAAAACAAAATCATGAATAACAATGCTTTTTTTTTTTCCATCAAGTGTATTTAATTTTTTAATGACTGAGCATCAAATTTTAATGCTTTTTAATGCCATTTAAGGCCTTCATTTTCACAAAATCTATTTAATGACTTGTCATGCTTTTTTTGTTCTTTTAATAATCTTTTTATTAGGACGCACTATCACCACAGTTATAAGCATATGTCCAATTTTCCAGTTTTCCAAAAAACCAACTTACAAACAAAAACTTAAACGGAAAAAAAAGGAGAAAAGTAGTACCCCCCCATTCACATTGGTTCACGTTCACTTAATTACGAGTTATAGCTATTCTATTCTGTTGTGTTTTTCGATAGATGTTTTATCAAAGTAAGAGAGGAAAGGCTTCCATGTAATGCAAAATTTCTCGGTGGTTCCTCCGAGAGAAAATTTGATCTTTTCCAGTTTCAAGAAAGACATGACGTCCATTATCCAGGTGTGTTCTGCTGGAGGTTTCGGCAACTTCCAAAGAAGGAGGATACATTTACAGGCAATCAAAGAAGCAAATGCTAACTGACTAGTAATGCTTTTTAATGACCTGCATAAACCCTGTTCCTGGACGCTCACAGGTTGTGCGGATCTTCTCATTTTTAATTCACTGTTCTTTGTGAACCTGCACACCTTTCAGCAACTGGATGTGCGTGTCATCACCTCTTTTCATGTATGCTGAATTGTCACATGTGTTATATTCAAAGCACACGTTTTTCTTTTTAATAAAAACACAAAAATGGGTTGTTTGGATGTTTGTCGTCTTGGTCTAGCTGTCTTAGTTGAACATGTGCACACGAGGAGGCAAACCATGGTATTAACATGATACAATCCCTACAAAAGTAAACGGAACATTAATATTGTCAAAACTTGGTATTTTCACAATGTAGTTACAGCTCAGATATTGCGGTGCTTTCATGTGGTGAGGTGGACTTTCATGACAGTAGCATGCAGACAACAGAGGGGAGAAAAATGACAAATAGCTGCAACATAACAGGGTTATTCCAGCAGAGTACATCCTGCGAGCCAGACTACCCAAGGAAACAAGTCGCATATCCACTGCTCTTTAACTCCAATTTGGTCTCCAGAAATAAAAATCTACCTGTTTAACCCATCCCATTTGATCTCTCTTGCATACAAATTTGGATATTTAGCGTATAGTAAGTTTTTTGAGCTACAAACAACACAGACTGACTTTATCATGTGTAATACACTGCAAAAAAAACAAAACAACAAAAACCCATATTTTGAGACCTTACTTCAGCTTTATTCAGCAGCTATTATCTGGGACGGTGGCTCTTTCTGAATGTCAACCATTGATTTCACATTTCATACTGCATTTTCATTCTTCTGCTGCAGATGTGACAGATGGTTGCATGACAGGAGCATGCTACTCTGTGTTGTGTTTGAGGACGCCATCAGCAGCTCATTTGGGGGGTGGTGAAAGAACAGCAAATGATTCAGCATCTCATTTTCAGGCACAGAGGTCTGTATATCGACCACCCACAAGGGAGTTAGGTGGGGGGTCAGGGATGTGGATTTGAGTGGAAGAAGAGGGGTAGTTTAAGGGGTGGGGTTTTTTTTTTTTGCACAACTTTGACAGTTGTCGGCTGGAGACGCAATGACAGTGACAGTATTGCTTTTGCTTTTATCCCTCCCCGTGTGTGGTAACAAAAAGGAAAAAAACAAAAAAAAAAAAAATATAAGATCAAAACATGTATTCATCTCAGTGTCCGTGCAGCGAGATCCGAAGGTGGATGAAGTACTCACATCCTTTAACAGTGTTTTCTCTGTCATTCTAGTGCTTAGGTGCAGCGAGCAATTTTGGAAAACACCTTGGCCAAATTAATGTACAATCAATACAGAGCGAATCAAAAATAAATGGTGTTTCCCAGCTCTGATGGTTGTCATTGGCCACAATGGAATTTTATTTTTAAGCTTTTGGATGTTGCTTATTTGTTATCTGCTCTAGTTTTTTGTTTGTTTTTTTTGCAATTTTCTGTACACAGGTATGAGATTCTGGCAACACTAAACTATTTCAGTCAGTATCCTCCTCCCTTCTGCTATATGTGAAATGATCAACATGAGATCTAAATGTTATTATTATAGAATATATTATGTATCTATACACAAGTGGAAAGATTAATAATGTACCAGTGCATCTAAAGGGGTAATGACCTTGACTAAAAAATGAAGCAGGTGCAGAAGTATTTTTAAAAGTGTAATACCATCAGATTGGCTTTAATTGGCTCCAAAAGGCCCTGGCTCCCATAGACTTATACTGAACTTCTCTGTAATAATATCGAGTCAGGTTTCATGTGTTTTATCTAGACACTCTAAGAAGTGGTAGTCTAGCTTTATTTTTTTCCCCTCTACCAATTAGATCTCAGGTCAAATCGCAAATATCTGCCATGTGGGACTTTGACTGACAGGTCTATATGACAGCCAATTTGGAGTTTGAGTTTGTTTAATCAAACTTTTTGTTTCTTGATAGACAGCTCATCTCTGACCCCTCGGGCTCCAGTAGTTCAGCCCTTTTGTCTAAATATGGCCACTTCTAGCTCCAAAAAGCCAACATGGCAACGGACGGGCTTCAAAGCAGCACTTCGGAAACCACTGGGGAGTGTGATGGTTCCTCCCACTAATCATATACAGTCTATGAGTACGTCACATCAAGAGTGTCTAAGAGATATAGTTTAGCAAAAAGTACAATATTTGCCTCTGAAAAGTAATGAATTGGATGTATGAAGCTGCATTGAAGGGGTCATATTTTGCTAAACCCACTTTAATTAGTCTGTGGTACATTTATTTGTGTATTTGGGGGCCGTAAAAGTTCGAAAAGTTTGAATTTGAACCCTTCAGGTGCTGCAAAACTATCTTTATATTCATTCTGGCAAAAATCGAGTGGATTTCTACAACCCGTTTTAATTCCTGCTTACTTTGTTACGTCTTTAACTAGTTACGTCACAATATTTTCATAGATAAGGTCAAAACTTCCGACGAACATTTCTCACAGTACACCATAATTACTTGTCAGCAGAAGCGGTTGTAGTCCATACTGAAAATATGTCCAAACTGAGCCGATTACCTAAAATGTTTAGTTGTCGGTTGAACGGGACAGAGCAGCACAGTTAACAACCTGGAGGGGGTGGGGCATGAAGTGGCTGATTTGCATTTAAAGGGCCAGCGCTCAAAAGGACCTTTCTGGTGTCATTACTCAGAAATAGGGTTGAAGATGGACCTGTGGAGTTGAATTAATGAAGAATTCAGACCCAAGCATAGCATTTACAGTTTATGTAGACCACAGGGAAATGTTTTAAAATGCATAATTCCATTCAAAAAAAAAAAAAGAAGCAAAATATCACTCCTTTGAATGTAAATCCTGGAGTACAAGTTGGTGTCTATCTCATGATGCAGATTTTGTTTCATGACAGACGTTTTTAGACTGGCAGTAAATAGAAATTGCTGGTCAGATTTTGTCAGATTCTACTTCTCTACTCCATATCTTGAGAGTGAGGCTTAGAGAAGTGGCTTCATTTTGTTGCAACAGCATGGAATGACATCAGGTCATCTAGCTTTATATTTAGCCTTCTGATTTGGATTAAGAGGAGAGAGCTGCAGGAGGAAGATGTGTATTATCAAATTTTGTGATGTTCTCCCTGATTTCACCTCCTGCAGCTTTAAGTACAGTACTTAGCAAATGTACTTAAGCTAAATTATACCACTGGTAAGATCGAATGGTAGAGAGCCAAAGACTAACAGAGACTGATGCAAAGAGAGAGAGAGAGAGAGAGAGAGAGATGTAGCTTTACAGTTGTTGCCAAGGACAACGCCAGTCTAAAGCAGTTTTGGGCCTGAGGTCTGATGCTGAGGAAGTCATAGGAAGTAATAGTAATGTGTTGAGGGCCTTTAAAGTACAGTATCACTCAGGTGTTTAAAGGGTTCAAGGAGGTAAAGCCTTTAAAATGCGGTGCTAGCCCACGGGGGGGTTGTGTGTGGTCAGCAGCATGGAGTGGGCGCCTCATCTTCTCAATCCACCCAGCTGGCAACCCATCGCCTTGAGCAGCCAATGAAAAATTCATGAAAGTGGTCAATACGTGTGAGCAAATGCTTCCTTTTGGTTGTGTCTTAGCCCGGGACTGGAGTTGAAAAGCACTAAGTACATAGCAGGTATCAAGTCAACACGGAGCCTGCCGGTGAATACAACATCGCGTGGATTGGACTTTATGGAGGATGGCATCGCTTAAAGGAAAGTCAATAACACTGGCTAATGGATTATGGATCATGCTTTTGATGTAGTGATTTTACAGCCTCACAAATTGCTTTAAAATACACATGAAAGTGATGCATCAAAAGCACAAAAGAAAAACAGGGGAGGGGGGGATAAAAGAAAGAAAGACAAAACAAAGCACGGACAAGTTGCACTGGTTTGTGATAGAGGCTTATGATTAAAATCCATGCACAGGGTGCACATGATCCGCCCACATGCTGTATATAGACCCGAACAACTAATGTTTCAATTACAGCCATTCTAAAGACAAGGCAGACAATGATTAAGCCAGCATCGAGTGGGGGATTTAAGAATAACAACAGGTCCCCACCACCACCACCACCACCATCACCACCCTCCCTCTCTCTCTCTCTCCCAGCACAAGGAAGGTATAATTACTGGGGGAACAAATCATCATGTGCAGCAACTGAATCACAGCCATTTGGAGGATGGAGCTCTTGTGCTGCTAAAAGAAAAAAGGAGGGGAAAAAAGCGACATGCAAACATGTTTATTTGAATGTCAAGCCATAATGAGTATTGAATTTAAAAGCAAATGAGAGACAACTTGCTCCAAACAGCAATGATCTCTGTTTTAAGGTGGGCTTCAATCAGAGCGGCTCAAACCCACGAGGGAATCTAAATGCTGGCTCAGTCTTCCACGTACTCAGGGCTCGCAAGCCAACCGTGAATAGTCAACACCACTATAACTCCAAGCCATAAACCTCTGGGATTGTTGGGCCATCCATGATTGGGACATAATGGTGCTCTTCACTGACAAGGTCCAGTGGTCTCTGACAAATTGGTCTCTTGCTACAGGCTGCCAATCAATTCATCAAACGTAGTAGTGCAGCGGAGAAATCAATAAGATAGCATCGCTGATCGATACGGACATGAAAGCAGCCATAAGTCCAAAACAGAGGCGTCTGTCAGTGAATGCTCAAGGTGATCTTCCCAAAACTAATGCGACTCTTCGGCGAGGTCTGTCGTGGGTTTTGTGGCTGAGGTGTGGAGCAAATAATTCAGTGTGGGGGCAGAAAAAGGGTACGAATATGAATGCAAATGGCTTGTGAATGCGTGAGTGCCTACTTTCTCTCGGCTATTACCACACCAAGGACACAGAAAGAGAGGAGAATACAGTCATTCAAACGTTAGAAATACCCGAAGGACAAAATATACTAACTACGCAAGTGTCAACAGGGGAATCGGACAGGACATTGAGTGCTGAGGAGATAAAGAGTGGTTGAATGAAAAGAGATATTGAGTGTGTTTGTGGTTCATGTGAAAGAAAACAGAAGCATGCTCGATCTTGGGTAGAGTCATGTCCACTGGATGCTCTTTTAAAAAGGAACACGAATGAAAAGACTCGGTGTTTATGCAGAAAGAGATGGCTCGAGTCACGGCTGTTAAAGACAGAGGTTACCGCTGCAGCAACACAGAGAGTTTGCGGAGGTGTTTGTCAGGCAGCCTTTCACCTGTGTCAGCATGAAAGCCTAGCACACTCTACTGGTGTACCAAGAGACCAAATTAATCACAGTAAACCATGATTATCAGGCAGAATTTGAATTACAGGCGACTTCTGCAAAAAAAAAACTATTCAGAATAAACACCAGCAATTTAAATGAGATAATGTGGATGTTTTGAAGTGGGTTTGTATGGGGTACTCGTGTATAATCAGTGCAGTGTACAAAGGTAGATGAGATGGCGTGTCACCAGTTTGGACACAGAAGTACTGACAGGAAAAATGAGCATTCATCATGGTAGATGATGTATTTACAATATTTTGCTTCGTGTTGCCATCAGACAACCCTTACCATCAGGTGATTGAGGCCTTTACATTGTCCTATACAGCACTACCACACTCCTGTGACACTGTAATTTTACCTCACGTGTGATGTACTGATTCTGTATGGCTGCCTCAGCTGTATGAATTCATCAGCTGACGATCAGGGTTAGCTATACAGAATGAGAGATAAACACAGGTGATCTTTGCAGGCCTTGGCCGAGGTATTAATGCAGCCTCAACTCTAATTTCCATTAGATTCTATTTGTACCAAAGAGCTTTGCCAAGTAATGTGGAACACTTTAATTGGATAAAATTGAACAAAAGACGGTCCTGTTATCAAATAGTCTCATCTATTAGTCTATCTTGATGAACTTGCAGTTGAATGGCTCATTAAACTAAATTGATCGATTATAGTTCTTAAAAAATTAAGAAAATTAGAACTGGCTACATTTCTGCACTACATTTCTTTTTATCTATGACTTTGGTGGAGCAAACTAACTTGTTAAAAGAACAAAAGTCACACAATAATGTCACTGAATGACTGAATAATTCTTATTTTAGATACATTAATATACAGAACAGATATTATTTTAACAGACATTTCAATGAAAACAGGAATAATCAGAAACCAAAGGCTTATTTTTCCTTATCCCACTTCCATCCCTTGAATTACCCAGAAAACTAAAAATGCAAAAGAAATATTCTAAATTAAATTATATTTCCTAATTATATTACATATACAGGGTGGGGAAGCAAAATTTACAATGAACATTTAGTTGTTTTTTCTCAGCAGGCACTACGTCAGTTGTTTTGAAACCAAACATATATTGATGTCATAATCATACCTAACACTATTATCCATACCTTTTCAGAAACTTTTGCCCATATGAGTAATCAGGAAAGCAAACGTCAAAGAGTGTGTGATTTGCTGAATGCACTCGTCACACCAAAGGAGATTTCAAAAATAGTTGGAGTGTCCATAAAGACTGTTTATAATGGAAAGAAGAGAATGACTATGAGCAAAACTATTACCAGAAAGTCTGGAAGATACTATTAAAGAAGAATGGGAGAAGTTGTCACCCGAATATTTGATGAACACTTGCGCATGTTTCAGGAAGCGTGTGAAGGCAGTTATTGAGAAAGAAGGAGGACACAGAATAAAAACATTTTCTATTATGTAAATTTTCTTGTGGCAAATAAATTCTCATGACTTTCAATAAACTAACTGGTCATACACTGTCTTTCAATCCCTGCCTCAAAATATTGTAAATTTTGCTTCCCCACCCTGTATATTATAATCCTTAAATATTTTATTTTACTTGTTAAGAGAGCTCCATGTGACCAAACTGACTAATGTTCTGACAAGTAAAATTGCTGATTTGTCAAAGGTCTAGTAGTTTCGAAGAGCGACACATAACTGCTTTAGTTCCTTATCTGCAGGGTCTAATGAAAAGGTTAAGGGGGTTTAAAAAAAAAAAAAAAAGAGTATTGATTTATTGGTAGTAAAAATGCGTTTTTGTGGCTGTTGTCATACGTGGCAGCACATCTGTTTACTTTCTTTGCCAGGACTTCTTTCTGCTTCTCCAAACTGGGCCACTGCTAAATATGCAGACCACACGTCAAATAATCCAGGCTCAACCTTGAACAACAAAAAAAGAAAGAATTTAAGATTCAAACCATATATGTTATCACTGGTCGAGTCAGTCACGAAAACCTCCTATAACCCCCCCTTTATTTTTTCTGCATTTAGAAATGATGGGATAGCAGGAGGGTGCAATGCCATTACCACCAAAAGCAACAACCCCAGTGCCTTGGTGATGATCCCCGTTGTCACAGCAACCTTTGTCACACGTGGCGTATGAGTGTGTCCATGTGTTGTGAGTGCTGTTAACAAAGTCAAAGATAAGCCCATGGGCAAGTAGTGAGATCATCATTATGGTGATTGCTCCTCAGAAGTAGCACTTCCCTCAAGACAGCACAGTGGCATCAACATCTTTTCCAAGCAATATAGCCCTGCTGTCGAGTCCAGGTTGAGAGAAACTCTGCAGCTCCCCTGCAGACGATGCTCCCTGCCTCTCTGCTGATGCTTTAATAACCGCCATAGTAATGTCATTAGCAAATTAGCATCTATTGTTTCCTCTGGGCTTCTGTGTGCAATGGAGCTAGCTTCGATCCTCAGCAAGAGCCCATGATCTTCGAGAACTAGGCTCAAAAAAAGGTGATGTTTTGAAAGAAAAACAAGAGGGTGGAAATAACTGTTGCGTTCCAGCCATGAATGTCACACCAATTAGGGAATAATGAAGAATGAAGGTTAGGGAAAAAAAACAAAAAAATAGGGCTACTGTTTGTCAGGCTTGGGTCTCGAGGTGGAAATTACATGCAGGCTTTGTCTTAGGTAGTCAATTCTGAATTGTACCTCCGGAGCTTTTGTTTTGACTTGTCATAAGAGGACTGGAGCGAAACATCTGTGGGGGTAATGACATCCTGGAGTGTTAGAGGAAGGAAAGAATGGAAAGGAAAAGAGGCAGAATACAAGAAGGAGCCGAAGAGAGACACCAGCCAGAATTCTGTTGTTACAGAATGAAAAGAAGGGTAGAGGACTGATCACCCAAGTGTGAATGGAATAGCATACCATCAAATAGGAGAGGCAAAAGCTTCCGGAGTGCGATATGGAAAAATGTGGAGGCCTTCACTTTTGGAGCTCATCTCATTAGATTGGTAATGTGCTGTGTGAAGACTCATTCTTAGACGCTGGAAAGGCAGAAGGATCTGAGTGGCTCTGCAGACCGGAGAAATTTATATCACCCTCTGTCCACTTCTCGTTGGCCTACCTCCCCCCAACTTTCCACCACTATACCCATCATCCCGCTTGGCTGGTGGGTGGCTTTCTGCTCTCTGTCCATCTGTCTCCTCTCAGCTCCGTATGACAGAGCAAGTCATCTGGAGGATTCAGCAAGGGAGGACAGAAAGCTATAGTATTTCAATCCATACTCCACGTCTGAAAACCCTCACATTTTGTACAAGCTGTCAATGGAGTCGACCGACGACTCCACTTAACATCCTGTAATTATTGGCAATTTTATGCAAGTCACGGAAGCATTATTTCTTATTTGGATACTTTAAATAAGGTCTTATTCCAAGCATTTTCTGATCAAGATGTGCTATATGCAGATATTATTCAGGATTTGAGAGGATTTCTTGCCTCTCTGTTGGGTTTTAAAAGGATTTTATGATACATGACCTTACTTTACGGTCAGCTTTGGGATTGTACACAAATAAACTACCCAAAAGTTTCTAAGGCATGGCCAGAAGTTCACATTTCTCATCAGGAGGAGAAACACACTTTACCATAATCAACAGATTTTTTTTTGATCTGCTCAAATACAGCAACGCCAATGTATTTAAGAAGATGGATGAGGGAATCAAAGAGGGAGGTATGATCAGTGATTTTATGTTGCTTTTATGCTTTCATTTGCATCAAATCAAAGGTCTTAAGAGAGGCTTTAAGCCGTGGATGAACTCTTAGTCGGAGCTGAAGGATCAGGTGGAACACTGATGACTGGAAAGTAATAGTAATGTCGGTCAGTAAAAAAAACCCAGATATCTTGCTGTAAAGAGTTACTTATTTTTAAGTACGGGGTTGCTTATCATTTCCATTTCTCCATCTCAAATATTCCAATCACCGTTTGTATCCAGTCGTTAGTTGTAGGTGGTTCTAATCTGCACCATTTTTTGGTAATAGCCTTTTTACTGGCTGCTAATAGTATTTTAAACAAATATCTATCATTTTTTCTTATATTAATACCAATACTACATCACCAAACGTGTTTTAGGAATTGCATAACCTAATATCTTAACAATTGTTGAATATACATTATCCCAGAATGATGCAAGTTTAGGACATAACCAAAAGACATGTGCATGATTTACGTTGATATCTCCACATTCTCTCCAACAACGCTGAACTCTGGACATATATTTAGCTGTAATTTTAAGAGTTATAAAAAATCGAATGATATTTTTCAAGCAATGCTCCCTCCATGTTCTTGAAGAAGTGGTTAACTGTTGAGTTCTCCAGATATTGATCCATTCCTCCTCTGAGACACAGGATGTTCTCATGATCTTATTTGGTCATATGATCGATTTGTCAGAGGGATCATACATGTTATCGTCAAATAATGTTTGTTAATGTCCATTTTATGGCTTGTTTATATGTGTTATCACAATATTTTAGAGAGTGTAGTCCTAATCTATGACCCCTAAGACCATTACTATCGTTAGCACAGGTTGCTAAGCTAGTGAGATTGTTTCATTCTATACATAGCAATACTTTACTGTCAGTTCAAACTGAAGTGTCTGGTTTCAGTCTGCGTTTACCTGCAGAGTTGACGTAACACATTGTGTTCCCGCTGTTGAAGGAATAATGGCAATTAATTGCCACAAGTCAATCGGCTGCATATCCAACTTCTTAACTCCGATATGAGGTGAACCTATTTTACACAGATGCTTTAGACTTATCTTAGCATGAAAACATTACTGATGACCTAAGTAGACTGTAATAATCTAGGTAATTAATGGAAACACTGCAGCTGTAGGTACATGATAATGTGGATGACTTTGTATATTTCATGTAGATATTAAACAAATATGTGGATGTGTGCTTCAGTCTAAAGCAAAGTAAAAACATAAATCAGTTTAAAGGAATATATAAGACACATTTTTTTTAAAGAAATAAAAAGATGAGGAACAGGAGTTTGTCCCAGGATTGTATTGGAAGTGTTTGAAAAAGAAAATACAGCTGTATTGTTTTGTGCTGTTCTGTTTTCTATGGTATGGCTAAAGATAATAAGTATGGTATGTTATAACTTGAGCTCTTTTTCAGAAACTTAGTGGCTGACTCGTTCTTTTTTATGGACTGTACACTACCAGTCAAAAGTTTGGACTCACCTGGTTTTTCTTTATTTTCATGACTATTTACATTGTTGATTCTCACTGAAGGCATCAAAACTATGAATGAATACATGGAATTATGTAGCTAAAAAAACTGTCATAACTCAAAGCATGTTTTATATTTTAGATTCTTCAGAATAGCCACATTTTGCTTTTATTACTGCTTTGCACATTCTTGGCATTCTCTCGATGAGCTTCATGAGGTAGTCACCTGAAATGTTTTCCAAAAGTCTTGATGGAGTTCTCAGTGATGCTGAGCACTTGTGGGCCATCTGTGGTCCATCTCATGCCATTTAAATGAGAAGGTGAGTCCAAGCTTTTGACTGGTGGTGTATATATCAGTCATGTAAAACTGGGGTAGGACAATGTGAGCTAGACTTCTTCCTACTCCATTTCAGACATAAAGCGTTACTGGGAAGCCACAGTGAGGTAGTTGTACATTGTGTGACTTTGATATATTGAAGTGTTCCATTTGGATTTGTGGTTTCTCTTTGCCTTTTGTTCGCCTTTGTATTTTAATACTGGCTATGTTTGAAATAACGTTTATCATTGTCAATATTATGATCATTTCAATCCTAAAATGAAGAATTTCCAGTCAAATACAACAATAAAAAGCCATCACACACAGTTTAAGCCTCCAGACACCAACGAAAAAATAGTGGAAAACTAGTTGCAACTTCCCAGAAAAATATGATTCAGGTTGTGAATTGTAATTTTACCTCAAAAGATTGCTCGCACTTACTCCAAAATTTCACCTTTAGTCTGTCAACTGTTGCTTTAACTATAAAAATGGAATGAAGTAATACTTTTCCAAATATTGAAAAACCTGAGTGAAGTATGTTACAGGTTAATAATGCATATTGATCATATAATCTTACTTTAATTTCACTTGCATCATCTCAATCAATTCATTTGCTTTACTTAAATGAATCAAAACCCTTTGCAACCTAATTGTGTGTGAAGTTTGAAGGTTGTACATAACACATGCATATGGTTTTCCATCCTTCAATTACATGTAAGACAACTTCAAGATCCCTTTTTTCAGTTTGTAGCTCACAGTCGTTTTATTTCCTCATTTCTTCATTTATTTAACACTCCTCCAATTTCTTGCCAAAACTGCAGAACTTGCATTCATTTCAAATGGACTCCAAATGCCAAAGGAACACTTTAAAGCAGAACAAAGAACGTGGATCCATTGTTAGCCTTTTGGGCATAGTTACACATGTTCCCACAGGATTTCATATTTGATTTTAGGCTTGTTAATGGTAACTTGAGAGTTAAATACCTCGGCTGCCGTTTAAATGGCAGCACTTTGATGCCTTTGTTCACATCGGCTCGTGTTATCTGAGGTTCTCTGATCATTTGTGTTAATTCTCAGTCTGAATGACAGGAAAAGGTGATCATGCACTTACTGTGAGGACACTGACGCACCAACTACAGTCATTACTCTGAATGTGTTAGTATGGATGTCCTTGAATGGAATCTAAAGCAATGATATTTATATATGCACTTATCATTATTACTATTGAAAGGCAAAGTATGCAGTATTATTTGCTTGTAAATATGCTTTTTAAATATACAACATAAGACTCGGCTTTTCCCCATTCAATAAACTCAGCAGAAGGAGAGTGCTGTTCAAATGAGCAAAAGAATTCATATAGAGAGCATCACAGAGAGAAAAAAAAAAGGAGTGAACCTGACAACAATAAAACATTACATCGTGATTCTGTGGCAGCGGTTGTATTCTGAAAACACACATAAATACACCAACACATTCGCAAAACTCTACGAGAAGGATGTAGGAGCAATATGCAACTGAAACACAAGCTTCATTTCTGCTGTGTGTCACTGTTGGGTCTGTTAGAGGCGATAGGCTGGAAGATCTGCATGTACGTGTCATTGAGTGCTGTCAAAACTGGCCAAAAATTATGTTCGATTATTCTTTGTAAAAATACATAAATAAATAAATAAAAACTAGGTTGGTACAAAGTATTCAAAGGTGCATTTTTTGGGGGGCATTTTGTCCAAAAAACATCATAACCTACACACTATGTATTTGAAACCTACACACATGTATTTAAAAGGAAAGATATTTTGCTTTTTTAAATAGAATTCTGCATTTTAAAACATGTCCCTGTGGTCTACATAAACTGTAAATGCTCTGCTTGGGTCTGAATTCTTCATTAATTCAACTCCACAGGTCCATCTTCAACCCTATTTCTGAGTAATGACATAAGAAAGGTCGTTTTGAGCGCTGGCCCTTTAAATGCAAATGACCCCACCCCCTCTAGGTTGTTGGCTGTGCTGCTCTGTCCCGTTCAACAAACAACTGAACATTTTAGGTAATCGGCTCAAAGTTTGGACATATTTTCAGTATGTTCTGTAACCGCTGCTGCTGACAAACAATTATGTCGTACTTGGAGAAATGTTCGTTGAAAGTCTTGACCTTATATGTGCAAATGTTGCGACATAACTAGTTATAAAATGTAACAAATTAAGAAGGAATTGAAACAGGTTGTTGAAATCCACTAGATTTTTGCCGGAATGAATATAAAGATAGCTTTGCAGCACCTAGAGGGTTCAAATTCAAACTTCATGAACTATTAGGGTCCAAATACAGAAATAAATGAACCAAAGGCTAATAAAAGTAGGTTTAGCAAGATATGACCCCTTTAAGGAGGGCTGTCAAAATTAATGCGTTAATGCGTATTAATCCATCATTGTGATTAATCTGATTAAAAATATTAACGCAATTAACCCATCTCTTGTGCAAAATGACTCTGAACTTCTCTGCCAACACATTTGGAGCAGTTTGTCGAAGTAGAGTTAGCGTCGCGCATGAACAAATGGGCAGTTGATCCGGTAGTGACAGGCGGCAGAACCAACCCATAAAGATGGAAGATGTTAAACAGTGCATTGGCTCTCTGGATGTAAATATGAAGAAAAAAAGAAATAAAACACCCAAGATGGAACAGTTGTTCCAAGTTGTTTTGTTTGAAGTTGTTGAAGGTGTTTAATAAACATTTAAGTGTATATATATATATATATATATATATATATATATATATATATATACATATTTATTCCCTTCTTTCCTGAGTCTGTTTGTTCATGCAAAATTAAACAAGATAAATATAGATTAAAAATAAATTATATTTAATCGAGATGAATCAAAATTAATCAACAGCAAACCTGTGATTAATCTGATTAAAATTTTTAATTCTTTGACAGGGCTAATTTTAAGTTAATATTGAACAGATAAGCTGTGCTGTGATTACACTATTTCCCTTATATCTATAGGTAAATATGTCAGTGTATTACCTGCATTAGACAGCTGCTGACACATGTACCACTGTTATGGCGACACTGGCATAATGTAAAGAACAACCTTCCACTCCGATATTCAATGGTCCACAGTTTATGTCAGTTTAGTTTAATATCCACCAAAAGCAATTATTTGTCAGAGCATAGCTTGCATACAACTTAATCCCGCGGTCCCTAACTATTCCCCAATGGGGCCTTATAGGTTACATGGAGTAAAAATCCCTCTCTGTGTGGCTACGTTAGGCTGTGAACTCTGCCATCATTACTGTGGGGCTGTTATTGAATTATTCAGCTTCAGCTTGACCTACACTTTATTTTAAACCACACAAAGTATCACTGTGTGACTCCTGTCCATCATGCATTGCACTCAGTGTGGTGGCCCAAACCCACATGAAATCTCGTGAGACCTGCAGTTGCAGTAGCGCTACACAACCCAATATTAATTTGAATAATAGAATGCCGGTTTTTGTTTACAATGTGAAGATATTATTGAATTTAGAATATTTGTTGACAGCACTAGTGTGCTTTGCCCAGAGTTTTATCTCTAAGACTGAGCTGTTCAGTGAGCGAGAAAGAGCAGAAAGTGAAAAAATACCACCACATACTGAGAAAGTTTATTATTCTAAGAGTCTATATATGGAAACCTTCCATACTTTGACTTCTTGGAGTGGGATTCTTGGGTTTTCTTCCCCACAAGGCATCATTTTCAGGCGCCATGCTGTACGACTATACATTCAAATCCTGTGTTCACTTTTCATTGTATTCTTCATCGGAAGTGCAGGATACAACAAAATAGTGATGCACTCAATGTTATCTTATTAAGACGACATAAAAATAAATAACAGACAAATGGGATACTAATGAGCACAATGTTGTTACATGTACGGTTGTGATTAAAAAAAATATCTTTAAGTTTATATTTTTATTGTAGCACAGGTGTCCAACATGTGGCCCATGGGCCAAAACTGGCCCGCCAAACGGTCCAATCAAGCCCGTGGAATGAATTTGCAAAGTGCAAAAATTACACCGAAGATATTAGCAGTTAAGGATGTTGAACTTGTTTTAGTTCAGGCTCCACATACACCACAATGTGATCTCAGGTAAAACAAGTGTTGCCAGGCACAACAAACCCCCCCCCCCCTTGCATGTATTGTAGCTTATTTTGGCATCAATTCAGCTGAAGTCATCATGTCTATGCATGTGCTGATGTCAGCATATGAACTGCCTCTATATATGTGCCAACTCTGAAGTAAATTTAAACTAAATTTATGTTTTTATAGACAGTTAATATTTCACCCATTAAATGTAAATAGGAGAAAAAAAAAGATTTAAAAAATTCATAAAAATTTGAACTTTGACCTACTTTTCCCAAAATGTAACTACATCTATTCTGGGTCACTGGCAATCTATAAACCAAATTTGGTATAAATTCAACCAATAGTTTTACTGCTAGAAAAAACAAACGGAACCAAAAACAATACCCCTTGCCTTCCTTTCGGGTGGCAGGGTAATAACAGCACAATAACCTATTAATAATGATTCCAAATTAACTTCTTGTTTAATGTGAAAAATATAAATATTACATTGTGCCTATAAATAATGACCACGTCAGATTTTTCTTTTATTGCAAAACAAATTACATTAAATTATAAAAATACTTAATACATACTTACTACTTAATACAAGCTATCACAACAAAAAAAAAAGATGTGAATAACCTTACCTATTATTATATTACTAAATGTTTTGTGCTTTTGTAGATCTGATCCATAATGCACATGTATAAATGATAAGTTGAGGCAGAATATTGTTAAAATTACGCATATTTTTCTTAAGATTTTTTTTTTTTTTTCCCCAGGCTATTCACAACTTTTTTTTGTTTGGATAGTTTCTAAATGTAAATATTTTCATAATTTAATGGGGGTTTTTTTGCACTAAAACAAGGATAAAAATTAGTAGCTGTCATTATTTATATGTTATTATTTTACTGGTCCAGCCTACTTGAGATCAAATTGGGCTGAACGTGGCCCCTGAAAGAAAATGAGTTTGACACCCCCAATTTAAACCCACAATTACCAATGTCTGAAAGTTATCCAGGTTGAAATGCACCCCAGCAGATGATTCAATTCCCTTCATAAAGTTATTATGCTGCCTGAGAATCCACATCTGTTCAGCAGCTCCAAGAAGTCGTTATAAGAGATTTTCATCAAAACAATTAGACAAGATGACAACGGTTTGACACCCAGGACACTGGAGCTGTACAAATAGCACTCTACATATTGTATGGTCATGCAAAAAGTATAATAGCTAAAGGACCTATCAACTGAAAGTGCTAATGAAAACAATAGATCACTAGTGTATCTAATTTTTTTATTGAGTTTTTTTTAGAAAACTGTCCGATGGGTGGGATAGTTCCTAATTAATGGTAATCTTCCCCAGCTGTTTTGTGGCGTGAGGTTTCTAAAGACTCAGTCCTGAAGCCTCTGATCTGGTCTTTCAAAGACCCACCAATTTGGATCAAACATGTCTTGATAAATTGCCGTGTGTCCTGTAGTGTGTGGGAGTCACAAACTGAATCTCAGACAAACGCCCTCAATAGCCAATTAGAGCCAAGCCTGCTGCTACATATGAAAACCTGCTGCAAGTCATTTAATTGATTCATAACATCCCTCGCCAAGATAAATGCAAATACTGATTCATTCATCAATTATTCATGCCTGCTGATCACACACACGCTTTCAAACAATAGCAGGTGTCCTACTCAAGACTGGCAATCTGCAATGCTCCACACCTCCAGTTTGTTCTGAAAAATATACAATCCATCTGCAGCCTGTTTTTGCTGCTATTGCTTTCTGATCTTCTTTAGTCTCCGTCTTATTGTTTTATCTTTGTGCATCGGTGTGCACACAATAAGAATCTAGTCAAAAGTATTGCAGGATAAAGCGAGATTGTGTGAGATTTTGGGTTCGAAGGCTGGCTAGGACACAATATATGTTGCGATGAATGGTGCCAAAACATTCTGTGTGTGGGCTCAAAATGAAAATGGGAAAATCTTATCTAGCAAGTCTGCAGCTCAACTCAACATTCGTGAATATGAACACGCTGTACATAAAAAAAAAAAAAAAAAAAAAAAAAACGAAAGCAAAGGACCGAAACCAAATTAAAGCTGGATAACAGACTGTGAGAGTTACCTCGGTGTTGAAAAGTAGTCTACCAAAGAGCTGCCGGGCCTCTTCTAATCCCCCCTCCAAGTACACGGCACCTGATGAAAAATGAAAAACAAAAGTTTATGGTGAGTCAGGACAAACGAACAGGACGTCAGCACAGAGTTTCATCAAAACGTGAGTAAACTGTTTATACGTGTTGAATAGAGACAAAAAAAAAAGTAAAGCGATAGTTGAATACACAGATTTTAAATTAAGTGAGGAAAAAATATGAAGTGTTGGAGTAAAAAAAAAAAGAATCTACCAATTCTAAAGCAATTCCAGTCTTCTCTCCTAATGGAAAACTTAAAATTAATTGAACTCGGCAATGAGTTATAATTGCTTTATTAAAAGTAGGAGTGCATTTTTATTGCTTTTTGACGGTGAAATGACCTCGGGGTTCCTGTGCAGATCCACCTCCCCCTTGTTAGAGCACAGGAGTAGGAGGACGACGACAAGCAGGAGGAAAAAGGGATGGATGCATCGCCATAGTGAGATGGAACTGGCCAAGGTCACATAACAACATCAAACTTGAATTCAGAACAGCAGTCTTAGCCTCCCTCCCATGCTTTGTATGAATAGGCCTTACAAACATATAAGCCCACATACAGACTCGCGTACGGTATGTTCAAATCCTTTCATGGGCAATAAGGACAAAACTGTAATGTCGTCTTTGTCGCTCGCCTACACACTTAAGCACGACTCATGAGTGCAGATGTTAAACACAAAGAATACACTGACTCCAACTTCAGCTGTGGGAGAAAAATAACACAACATGTGCACACACGTACATAAAAGACAAAGAGAAATTCAGAAAAGGGACGTTTCTAAATTGCACAGAGCTGCAGTTACAGTAAAGAACACATATTCCCAATGTTGATGCTGTGTGAATTCTATGTAGCACCTCTAGTGTATTCCGCTGCGGTGTCTTGAACAAGTCAGCTCTCCTTTGTGGGTTTTGTTGTTTTTCTCTTCTTCTGCTTCTACTAAAATCAGTGGAACTATCATGGTGCCTTTAAGCTGCGTACAACTTCGAACCATCACACTTAGGATGGCTCATTCAATTTAGAAAGCAATAACCACCTGGCAAATTGGGTATACAATCGTGCAGTGTTTTTTATTATGTGCATAAATGAGCCAGTGGAAATGGGCTATGGTGCGGTTGCAAGTCTAAATGCGCAAACTGCTTTCATGGACGACATCTAAAACATATGAGGGATTCATCATCTGGGGAGGGAAACTGCTTTCAGATGGCTAACAGGCCATTTACGCACACACATACACACACACACACAGTGAAGATGCAGCCTACATTACTGAAACCATAAAGAAATACAAACAAACCACCTAGAACAAAGACAAGCACAAATGCACACCCACTATATCTGCCCCCTACTCCTCAACAGAATGAGAAATTACTACCAGCCATTGTCCAAATGTTTGTAAAATTTTATTAAGCCTGACAGCTTGTCTCATCCAACATCCATGTTGGCTGGTAAAGGATGCTCATTGATTTGAGGGCTCTTCAATATTACAAAAATCTAGCTCAGAGGTAAAATAATGAACATACCCAATGAATTTTCTAATGCATCAACTTTTTTTTTTTAAACGTATACCCTATGTAACTTGCAACCCTAACACCCAAATCCAGACACAATAATGCTGTGAAGACATGTCTATAAATTCAAACGCATCCAGAAGCCACAAAACCCCTTACAGATGTGTATCAGAAAGTGAGGTCTGTGTAATTTTTGGCATGATGAGGTGAGCGTCTCACTGAGGCTGACCACAGGAGGGTCCTCAGAGGGGAGCGGTTCTTCGCAGGATGTTTTCCACTAAGCATCAGAGCTGAGATTTGTGGTTTTACTATAATGTGGACCTCAGTTTTGGGCGCTGCTTCGTAGCAGATGTTTCCTCTGGAGACCAGCTGTGGGAGGATAAGAGCTCCCTTCCAGGACCCAAGGTTTGAATATCTTTAAAATATCACTCATCATGCATTCATGTGTGTGAATATTGAGGCTAGGGGGGAGTGGGTGGGACTGAGCAGAGTTTTCTTCATGTTTTTGATGACACAGCACAAAAAGTTCCCCAAATGGAGGCCTCAAAGTCACTGAAACTCAAAGTTTTTGCTTCTTATTAGATTTTACAAACTTCTTCCAAGAGGAAAGGGAAGGTGTAGGTATGTAAGGGAGGGAAATATCAGGAGAGCCTCAAGGGATTTAAAAAGGTATTAAAAATCTCAAAGCAACACCTTTGGTGTCAATCAAAGGGTGTGTGGATGAAGAACCAAGATATGCAGTTAATTCTTGCGAGAACAACTTGACAAGGAGGCTGCCCATGCAAAAAGTGTGCCCCAAAGCAACTGAATCAATCACGCAACTTGCTGCAATCATTAAACGAAGATCTGTGCATCACAGTCCCCCCCATCAGCAAAGTTGCAGCTTTGCACCTTAAATACACAGCCCACACAGCCATCACTACCGGCAAGCTAAAGCAGCAATCACATGCTACCATCTCTGTACAGCTCATCTTGCAGTACCATCATGCCCTGGCCAAATCACTGAGCAGTCTCTGAGCTCTGGCACATTCAACCCACTGAGCTGTCGACCCTGCCAGGGAAGACTGCACAAAATGCAGGAGGCCAACAACGGGGATGCATCTGCCCAGAATATGCACGTGAAGACTCATTGACACTGAGATGGAGTTTACACTGAATGCATGGAGTAGTGTGCAAATGATCCACCAGACATAAGACTAAGGCACACACAGAGAAAGACAGGCAAAACGTGAGTAACATTATCCACTAAAATCAGAATGTGGTATACAAATATTTTAAGAATCCTGTCATTTTAGTTTTTATAAGATATTCAGAGTTTGCATATTTCAATTTCAACAAATGACAAACTGAATCCTGTGGATATTACTCTCTGCAACCCTTAAATAACCCCAGTGTCCACATTCACAGGGTGAAAGACTCCAAGGCCATGAGGGCTTAGGCCTCCCCACTGTCAAATCCTGAAGAAGACTTTCTCCTCACAGATATTTTGAGCCCTTTACACACACGAAAGTCTGTATTTCAGATTTTGCCTGAGGGAATCACCCAAAGAGACAAAGAAACAAGCTGGGAAGGAGCAAAGATTGAAGATGGTGTGCAAAAAAACCCACATAAATCCAAGAACGAATGCATCTGGAATATGACACACCTCATTTATTCATCCACCTGCTACTTTAACCTGTAGTTAATAATACTATTAAGGCAAAAACAAGTGAAGTGATAATTTGACAGTTACATGTCATCCATTCTATTATGAAAGTGCCGAGAATACATTCAAATGAAGTAATTAGTCGTTTAAGTCAGTAGTTCTCAATATATTTTTTTCTTTTTTATTCTTCCTTTACTAGTTGTATCTAAGACAAACAGGCCCTGGAGTTCCTACTGCTGAAAAAATCAGCTTGACCTGGGATTGAGAGCATTGGTCACAAAGTGGTCACCTGATATTTTATGAGTGAAAATAAAAAAAACAAACCTATAAATAACTAATAAAGTAAATAGTTCCATATACAGAGTTTTGCCTATCCAGTAAGTGATTCATCATGATTTTATATATCATGTAACCTGGGCACAGAAAAAGTTTCATGCACTTTGTGATCTCTTGAACCCTCTTCCATTGGCGATCATGATAAAGGTAAAATAAAATGTCCCAAACCAAACAGAACAAAACCTGACTTGGGCTACATTCACACAGCAGGTCTTAATGCTCAATTCAGAATTTTCAGTGAAATTGGATTCTTTTTTTTTGTTTTGTGGAACTGGGAGGTCTGTTGCATTTCAATGATGTAATGAAGTCATGATGCATTGCAAAATATCAGATATGTGTCCAATTTATTACCAAATATGAAAGTGGCCTGGGTCTGATTAAAAAAACAAAAAAACAAAAAGATTTGTGCTTGTCAGACTGTCATAAAAAAATCAGATATGGGCAAAAAAGTGAGATTCAAGCCACTTTTCCATCCAGTGTGAATGTAACTTTAATGTCATCGAGTGCTGTTGTACTCCCATTTATGTCATTTTAAGCCCTTGCAGCGCCTCATTCACTTTCAATAATAGACCAGATGTCATCAATTAAATCTGTGAGGGTTTACAGATTAGGTCTCAGGGTTGAGATTGGGACTGAGCCAATGATTTGATTGTTACCTCCCGTAACAAACCCAAGTACTGTTCCACTTTTCAGCTTGGAACCACCAAGCTTAAACTGATGAATAGGAAACTTTTGATACACAATGCAGAAACTTGACCAAAGTTTGTATTCTGTACTGTATAGAAAAAAAAAACTCATGGTCAGAGAAGGCCAGCCAGTAATGAATCTCCACATCTGTCACAAGTCTAATTCAGACAGCCATGCCAACTGCACAGTGTTATGTTTAGGAATAGAATTCCAATGTCTGTGGGCTTTCAGTGACCAATAAAAACCCAGAGTCAGGGGCATATGAAACACCAGCGGCTGACAGTCACATTAATAACCTAGAATGAATTATTCAAAAACGCTCAGGCTCTAATCCATCAAATAATATATTAAGCCGCTCCCTCTCAGCTCAATGGGGGCTGAAGCAGCAGACGGACACAGAAAGCAACACATTAAAGGCAAAAAATAAACATGAAAATAGAATTTTTACCACAGCAGTGACAAAGGCAGAATGAGTGCATTGTAACATCAAACATCTTACTTTTCAGAAAAAATGAAGCTGGGAGCAGGGGGGAGTGAGACGAAGAAACAAAAAGACGGGTGCACGAGAAACTAACTCCACTACTGCTACCATTGCAGCAATTAACAAAGGGAG